>NC_056741.1:1710042547-1710058565 GCF_019279795.1 Protopterus annectens | reverse complement strand
AAAACCTTTAAAAAGTGCAGATTTTAAAATAATGCAGCAAACAGTTAAAAACAGTTCAAGCTAGTTCAGGGTAAGCTACAGAAGCTATTCCAAGTGAAAAAGCAAAGATACTTAAATCCAGAAAGTAGTTGCTTTTCTGATTTCCCCTTAGCTAGGACCACTCAGGACCAAGGAGCTTGTCTGAGCAGTATAGCCAGAAAAAAACGCCCAGAGGGGAATGTTAAAGAATGAACTGCAAAAGAGCTAAAATGGTCCAAAACAACCAATTACTACAGCTTCTTGTGCTGAGGTCACTTCCAAAGGGACAGGTAGCTCCCAAGGCTCCCCACTCCCACTGGTGAGCAAAGAAACTTCCTCTATCCAAGTAAGGTAATGGACAACACAGGAATACACCACAGCCCAGAATACAGCAATGCCTGTAAACTGGTCTAAACTAGTTGAGGAGGGGGAAAACAAGGATTATTTTTTTTTTTTTTTTTGAAACACACAGAAAATGCAGAAACAGTGATAAATCAGTTACACAGGCTAGCCCCTTTAGTAAACAGCAAACAAAAAAACCCTTTATCAAATTACAAAACATATCTTGTATTAAAATCCCCTGTTTAAAAATTACTTTTAGAGAATACAAGAAGTAAAAAATTATTATCTGTCTCATACTTAGTTTAAAGATAGGTACTAGGCTACTGGCCCCAGGGCCTATATATTAGCCAAATACGGGCCCACCGAAAAATATTTTCATGTCCCCCTGTCAAGCATTGACACAAAGTGACCCCGGGGGAATTTTCTATTCCCATCCAATCATCAAGATTTTTATGAAGACTGCTAATTGAGCTTTTTTGGGATATAGATAGGTAGTTTGTTACAGAGTATGGGAAGTCTCTGGTACAGGAATGTATCCATCCAGCATGTTCGGTTTATTTTTAGAAAGTTTAGGTCCCTAGAGTGTAGCTTGAGGGATTGGGAGTTCATGTGGAGCATGTCCAACAGCTCTTGGTTTCACATAGCTTTGTATGTTAGGCAGTGATCCCCTTTGAGACGAATCTGTAAAAGAAAAACTGAAGTTTTGGAGACCATTTGCAAAGGACATGTGTTTACAGCTGATAAGCCTCTTTGTGAGGTATTTCTATGGCCTTTCCAGTTGTTGTAGGTGTCGAGTTACATATCAAAAGGAGTTCTTGTACTCTATAATGGGTCTAATGAGTTTAGGGGGGAACAATGCCCTTTTTTTCCTAGGTGAGACACTTTTTGGGAGGGTGTGCCATGTAGAAGGATTTCCTGACTACTGTGGTGATGTGATTATCAAATGAAAACTACACTCCCCGTTGCCCCAAACCATCACAATTTCACTGTTAAGTAGACTACTGCCTATGTGGTAGTTCATAGGTACAGAGTTTTTAAAAAAAGGGATGACAATATTTTTTTGGCACTAGGCTTGAGGCCATGGCTTTGACAGGCATCTGTCTAAGTGAGGTTTGGTAGGATGTCCACATCCTTAGGAGTTTTGATTATGGCTCCTAGTTTGCAGTCATCTGTGACCTATGTTAGCCAAAGACCACCTGTGTTAGCCTGTACTTCAGAGAAGTGGATACCAAACAGGACAGGATCCAGGACTGAACCCTGTGGAACTACACTAGTCACTGGTCTGAATTTGTATTTAGAGTCTGCTATTTTCACAGTGTGGCTTATGTCAGTGAGCCAGTTGGCAACCCATCTTGTGACATCGCGATTTATACCTAGTTTAGTGAGTTTATCTATAATTCGAGAGTGGGGTATGGTATATAAAGCCTTGGCGAGATCTAGATATTCTATGTCAACCACCTTAGCCTCCCCAAGCTTTACTGTTTCCCAAGAACTCAGTCAGGTTTAGGAGACATGATCTTTTTACAAACCTAAATTTGGGGTTTTCCAGGGGAAGATTAACAATGTGATTGTTTATAAGTTACATGATGAATCCATAGTCTTGCCGACGGGCTTGTGGCAAAGGGGGTTTTCCATGGTCCATGGTGGCTCACCCAATGTGGATTGGGATAATGTTTGGCAATTCAGTGCCCCAAAGCCTGAGGTGACGCTATGATTGAAAATGGTACTTAGGTGGGGTGCCATTTCGTTCTGTAGTTCTTGTAGAATGCAGCCTGGGATGTTGTCAGGTCCCATGGATGCTGTGTTCTTGGTTTTGGAGAGTGTGTTTTTTAACTGTGCAGGCCTGATTACAGGAACTGTGCATTCTTCCGGTATAGAGATGGGCCCTTTAGGGGGTGACAGAGGTGTACGGTTAGCACTGAACCTATCTGCCAGGATGTTGTCAATATCAGTTGGTTCTGTACATTTAGTGCTATTGTGCTGCAACTCAGAGCAGATCTGAGTGTTGCCATTGAGATTATTGACATAGCTATAGAATGCTTTGTGGCTGTCTTTAGAATCAGTGGCAATTTTGTTTTGGTTACTAGCTTTGGAGGCTTTCAGGAGTGATCTCGACTTCTTACTGAGGCTGACCTCTGAGTTCATCCAGTCATGGGATTTTACTACTTTTGCAACACTTTCTTTCTTTTGTCATATAGTTTGTTTATGGCAGGGGACCACCAGATTGGCTTCCTTTTTTAGGAGGATACCAACTTGGTTCTGTTAGTGATTGCACAATCCATGCACTGGTGTAAGTGCTTATAACGTGCATTAGTATTATTGTTTACCTACATTGTCTGTCAGCGTGGGTGTCATGAAGTTTGCCAGTTCTGTCCCATGAAGAGTGAAGTTGTCTTTGTAGACATTTTTTAAGGCAGTTTCACTAATGGGGGGTGGTGGTGGGATGTGGATGTCTAGGGTGATTACATTGTGTTAGGATCTGACCAACAAGGAATTGACCTATACTGTGTGGAACACCGGTTGCCCATGTTGGTAATGACCACGTCTAGCATATTGCTGCCCCTGTTGGGGCTGTGGTTAATTTGATCCAAGATGTTTGAATTTATGAGTTCCATAAAACACTGAGCACAATAATTGGTACATGATTATTTTTCACAGTTAATGGTGTGGTAGTTGAATTTTCCCATTATTGTTTTTAGGTTGTACACCAAATATTTTCTAGTGTATCAAGAAATGAGGAGGGGAACCCGGGGGCATGGTGGGTGATCTTTAATAAAATTTTGTTTTGTTTGCCCACAGTTAGTTGCACTTGGATAATCTCAGGTGTATTATGTTGACAAACTAGTTGTGGCTATCCAGAATGAATTTGGACATGCCTTCCGCCTTTAGTGTGTCTGTCCAGCTAATAGTGCTAACATGCTAATAGTGCCACATTAAGTCCTTTACCAACCAGATAATACATAGCACAAAAAAATATTATCAGCCCCTATACTAGCATCCACCACGATCATCCACTAACCCTCCCAAACTTAGAAATCCAACAACTCTTCTGGGGATTGTTTGTTTGCCAACTCTGTATGAAAAACATGTAAATGACTCCCAGGTGACTTGACCCTACAACCCTCACTAACTCCATAAAAAAATGCAATAATACCTAAAACTGTTGTATATGTCTTTGCAGTAACCCGACTAGTGAACTCATAAGTGCCTTCCCCGGCTTTTTAACTTTTTCTACCAATTTCTGGATAAGTCAATTGTATAACTGCTGCACAATGTGTCTTAAACTTGAATGTAATGTTATGTATGTATAACTGAGAATAATGCAATTTTTTTGCTACAGAGTTTTATAATAACCAAGTACTATGTGTGCTAAATGCTGGTATTGATTATGAATGTTATCTACTTGAAAGTAGCATTCACTAAATGTTCCAGATATATTAACTTGGGCCTTCTCCCCACGGGCCTCCATTGAAAATGGACATTTATCCAGGCTGACTATCCTGTTCAACAAATCTACAAATAATAAATACAATGAAATATATAAAAGCTATGTATCGTGATGACAGGGGAAATGACTCCACTATCCATAGGCAAATAACTAACTACACTGGTGCCGCCCCCTATAGGCTTACCAGTGATCAGCCACGGGGAAAGGGGAAGCTACTTTATGCACAAGGTAGGAGTCATACCGTGTAATAAAATTGTCAATGAGACTGTCTGGACCAAAATGATTCAGGAATCGGCTGGGGGCTGCACTCAGTGCAAAAGAAAATCCATAACAATCTCATCTGCAGCTGGCTATCTGTGAAGCTGACTGCATTCATTCATCATTACCTTCCCCCTGGCTTATCACAAGGCCTGTTTTCATCTTTACATATCACAAAATATATCTTGTATTACTCATGCATCACACTGTGTGTTACCCACAATTATTACTGCTTAGAGAATGCACTGATCGAAGAAGTAACAAAAATTATCTGTCTCTATACTTAGTTTCATACGTAGGTACTAGGCTTGGCCCTAGGGCCTATAAATAATGGTACCCTGGTTTTCCCCCCAAAAAATATTTTCATGTGCCCCTGCCAAACATTGAATATTGCTGTGAGAAGGTTTATTTTTAAAGTGTGCATCTCTGAGGGATTGGGATTTCTCAGCATGTCCAACAGTTCACATAGCTTTGAATGTTAGGCTGAGATTGCCTCTGAGTAGGCAATCACACAGGGGAGTTTTGGATGTCATGGGGGCATCTGTGAGGCCGCTAATCCTCTTTGTGAGGTATTTCTACGGCCTTTACAGTTGTTCTAGATATCTTGTGAGGTACATATCCAAAGTGGTGTTGTACTCTGGAATGTGTCTAATGAGAGATGAGTACAGGGGACCAATGACCTTTTTTTCCCTGGATGAGAAACCTTTTGTGATAGGATGTGGCTTGTAGAAATATTTCCTGACTACTGAGATGGTGTGATCATCAAAGTAGAGACTGCTGTCCACCTGTTGTCCCAAGGTCTCATATCACACTTTTGGTGTTAAGTAGACTACTGCCTATGTGGTAGTTCATGTATACATAGTTTTTAACAAAAGTGATGACAATGCATTTTTTGGCATTGGAGACAAGCTCCCCAGAACAGCACATAAGTAATAATACATTACTGATCTTACTAATGCAGGTAAAAAAGATTTAGCATACATTACATTACTACTAAAAATCAATACATAGCATATTAGAGTAGTCATAAGTCAGGTGATCTTAGTGACAGTTTAATTTACATCATACTCGGTTTGTTTGGGGGGCATTAGTATTGAAATAGTAATAAATACCCAGTACCCAGTGATAGGTGAGGAAGTTCCCCGGTTTAGCACAGGGAAAACCCAATGTGTTCTGAGGTATAATGTCAGGTTGTTTTTGAAATGTGTTATTGTGGAAGGTGAGGTCAGTTGTCTATGGAGTAAGTTCCATTTTTTCTCAACAGTGTTAGAGAACAAATAGTCACCATCCTTACTGTCGTTTTCTTATGTGAACAAGTATTTTATTTGATGAGGTTGGGGTTTTAAGGTTTTGTGGGTGATGAGACTAGTAAGTATTCATGTATAAGTAGGTTGTTACAGAATGTTTTGGGGAACTTCAAAAAAAAAAAGGGCATAAAATGTTTTTCTATTAAATAGACAGAAAATACTAAAACAATGCACCTATCCCAGTTTGGTTTTGTCAAGGGTAGCTCACAGCTAAATCCAGTGCAAGTCACAAGCCCACTTGAGCCATGGATGATGGACAAAAATGTTTTACTGCATAATTATAGCTGGTGAAGGCATTCACTATACTACCTCACTTAGGTATTATACTCATTTTTAAAAATTTACACACAAATCCATGTGGAACACGATGGATAGTCAACAGCTTCATGTGTAGGACACGTAGTATCGGTTTTGGAATACACCTACACCAGTAGGTCCATTTTGGTGTTCCACAGCAATCAGCACCCGATCGCTCCTGTTTGTAATACACTGAGCTAAAGTCATCTGAAATACAGATTGTATTGGGGTTAACAAATCTGCAGCTAACTGCAAGTTGGTGCAATGACTAATCCCTCCATATATGAAGATTTTGCTGATGAAGGTGAAACCAAGTAACTGGTGCTTGAAACGAGCTGAATACTCAATGCCATACATTGCATGTTTATACCTTTGGGAAGGTGACCACCCCACATTTTTGCACTCTCCTAGGAGTAGGCCCACTGGTAAGGGACTTGGGAACTTTGGTTGTCATTATCCTGAACTTTGATCACCATGTGTCCACAGCAGCAGATTATAGGGTTTGGGAAAGGGCCCCGACATACACCTTTCTAGTTATTGGGCATTGACAATTAAAAAAAAGGTGCATGAATGACCAGGCTTAAAAGGGTCTAAGGACCATTACACTGGTAGCCTTCAATGATGGTTTCTGCTAGTGGGTTGCAAGGACATGACATTGTTTTCCTTACAATTTTGTGTAACAATAAAATGCTGGACTCTATAAATACATCTAATAATCAAAAGCAGCTATAGTGGAATGTAGCAGAAGGTAACTGTTTGGCAATGCAAAACTGTATTTATTTAAAAACTATACTTCACTAGGTTTGACACATACAATATATTCTTTTAGCATTCTGCATGGAGAAAAGTGAGTTACAGTTTTAAAAAAGGACAGCTGGGAACACAACTCCCAGGATAAAAAAGTCCACAATACTCTTATGCCCAGTGTTTACAGGAAGGAAAAAATCACAGTGTAGAATCCTGAAGATGCAGAAACATTCCAACACCAGCATTTATTGATGTTAAGGTGGCAGCTTCCCCTACCTCATTGTCGGACAGAGTGGTAGTCCATATGAAATTCATACACTTGAAAAGAGCGATACAGATGGTGTATTGGACTAGTCAGGATAGGAAAGAAATTATGTACTGTTAGTGATATGCAAGAAGTCCAGAATTTCAGTTTAGCTATGCAAAGGAGAAGGCAAAAGTTATCAATACCATTAAGCTTATCCAAAGACATTTTAAGAGAAATACAATCCAAGTATGTAAACTTTCACAACACATACATTAAGATCACCGAGGTGGACAGAAAAATACACCATTAGAACGTGACAACTTAAATGAATAGAAGTAGAATTTATGTTTCTTAAAATTGATGGATTTAGTGTAATAGGTCTACCACTGTATATGTACAGCAACATGGAGCAATTATTCCCCCAAAAATAGGAAGAATGGAAATGAATATGGACATGGGCATAGTATGATACCTCAGAATTTGGAATCATATCACCCCTCAGATATCATATTACTTCAGCAGTAGCACCAAATGCAGGTTGGACATTGTCAGTGTACTACCCAAGAGCAGAAGTACATGACCCCAATTTTATCAGGAGGCAAGTGCATCACGATAAACTGTGCAGGTGATGACACTACTGCCTCATATCCTTCGCAAAGCAACACCACTCTACCAGTTCCATGGGTGGTAAATGCCAGAAAGCCATCTCTACCTGTAAATTTAGGTTTTCATATTGTTAAACTTCCTAGCACCATACCATACCACTCCATGGCTTTATTATTATTACCACAAATGGCACTTTTTTCAATCTTTTCATACATTCATCTGAATTATCAACACTTCCTATCACCCCTAATTTTGCATGCCACTGCTTTTAATATCCATGCTGATACACAGTTACAACTACCTGTTGTGGTTGTGACATGTACAGCTGTATGACTTCCTGTTGTGTTCTTTGCTTTACTTCATTGTTATACTTTGATTTTTTTACTTTGTTCCAACAGCCCCTTGGTATCAGTCTATCCACAGTTGTACCCCAAGTTTAATATGAAAAGAAACAGTCCTGCAATACACATGGATATCTGATAAGAAATAATAAGTGTACTACACTGTGGTGCCCATGGACCTCAGCCAAAAAGAAAGGAAAACCTATGTATAATGAAAAAAGGGGATATGATTTTATTATGAATAGAGAAACCTACCTCCTGTGGGGCGGACCACAGTGGTATGCAGAACAGTTAAATGTCTGTCTATTTAATCCCCTGTTTAATCTGTTTAAGTAGGGAAAAAAAGCAGCTACTGAATTTATGATAATGAGAGTTGGTAAAGACAACCCAGTTAATGCACAAAATAGTACTCATACTGGTGTAATCCACATTGTCCTGAGGCTGTCTGCAGCTGCATGCAGCCCTCACTCAGAAACCACAGGGGGTTGCTTTCAACTGAAACAGGTTTACATAAAAAAATTGCATTCTGGGAAGCTGTCTACCTGGGAAGCTGGCTGTATTTATCATTCATTCCCCCTTCCACACTTCTCTCATACTGTTTTATCATTCAGTTTAATCACACAACAGGGGGAAAAAGAAGTTCTGTCTCAGACAACTCATTGACAAAACAAGTAGCAGTTACTTTGATATGGCTGCATACCTATAATTTCTGAGCAACTATGCTTTCAACATTCCATATTGCATCTCTGTCCCAAAATGTTACACAGCCCACATACATAGCCTAGGTTAGCCCCATTTCATTCTTTCAATTTGATATCATATTCAAACAAGTTATTTATTACTTTTACTTTGCCTATCTTTTGTTGCATATTTTGTCAAAAGTTTTGCATGTGTTACATGTATACTCAATAAAAATAAGCCAATCTGTTGGTGCCCTTAAATTTTTAATCTCAAGAAATACCATCATATTGGGAGACTTCAACTTCCCAAACATAGACTGGGAGCATTACCCAAAAAACCCCCCCAGCCCAAAGGTTCCTAGAATTCATAAACTCAAATGCGATGGAACAACTAGTCACCACTCCCACAAGAGGAGAGAATATACTAGATCTGATCATCAAAAACATGGGGACACAATGCTCCACACCAGAAGTATACCCCTCACTGGTGAGATCAGACCATAAACTAATCTCACTGGAAATCCACATCCTGCCCCCACCCCCAGCACAAAAGACCACAGTGAGGAACATCTCAAAAGCTGACTTCACACTTAAGACTGGGGTGGTATCCTTCAAGGCCCCTGGGCCAGTGTAAACCACAGCCCACACCCTGAATCCTTTATAAACGCCTTCTACGGACACCTTCAAGAATGCATGGATCATGCAATCCCTAATAAAACCAAGATCCTTTCTCCCAAAGGCAGGCCCTGTCTGGTGGACCCCAGCCAAAACATACTTTACAACAGGAGGAGGAAGCTACTACAGGACAGAGCAAAATCCCAAAAGGGAAGGCATCTCTGATCAGTACTAGAAAAAACTATCACTCATAAAATCATCCAAGGCCAACTTTGAGAGAAAAATCGCAAAAGACACAAAGATAATCACAAGGCCTTTTTTAATTATGTTAGAAACCTGGGTGGAAACTCCCAGATATGCTCAGAGTTAGTTCAAAATGACAAAAATACACTGAACCCACAGATATTGCCAACATACTGACAGACAGGTTCAGTGAAACCCCCCACCCCAAAAGGAGAAATATCTATCCCAGCTGAATGTAGCCTCCTGACATCACAGATGTCCAGGTGAGAGCCCCTCCAAAGCTAAAAACACAGCATCAATGAGACCAGACAGTGTCCCAGGTTGCTTACATGAACTCCAAGAAACTAAACTACATAAGGCTGCTGTTTAATCTTAGCCTTACTACAGGATACGACCAAAGAATGGCGACAGCAACAGTGGTTCCACTCCACAAAGGAGGTGCTTCTATGGACCCTGGAAATTACCGCCCATAAGCTTGACGAGCCTGGTCTGCAAAGCAATGGAGAGCATCGTTATGGAACTCATAAACAAAGACATTGGTGACCAACAGACACTTGATCCTCCCCAAATTTTGTTAAGGGCAGATCCTGCCTTTTGAACCTGGTCGATTTTTTGAAACAGTCACTAAGGCCACTGTTGTGGGTAAGGCAGTTCTCACAGTCTACCTTGACCTTGCAAAAGCCTTTGCCACTTCTCCCCTCTCGGGCATCATAGACAAGCTCACCAGCTTAAATGTAAACCCATATGTAATAAGATGGGTTGCAAACTGGCTAAAGGACAGAACCCACAAGGTCAGAATTGCTGGAGCCATGTCAGACTCTAAGCCAGTCACAAGTGGTGTCCCACGGGGCTCGGTCCTGGGACTCCTCTTGTTCGGCATTTATTTCTCAGAAGTACAAGCAAACATAGGAGGATTGTGGCTGACAAAGTTCGCAGATGACTGCAAGCTGAGAAAATTCTCCAGCGGACACTAGCATCCTTCAGAAAGGCCTCACAGAAATGGATAACTGGTGCCAGAGCCATGGCCTTAAACAAAAAAATGTATAGTTATACCCTTTGGGAAAACAAAGTCCCCACAAATTACCACATAGGTGGTAATCCTTTAAATTTAAAGAAGAAGTAATCAGGGACCTAGGGACCCACTTGACAGTGACCTCTCATTTGACACCCACATCGCCAAGGTGGTTAGGAAGACCTTCTATATTGCCCACCTTATCATGAAAGGATTCACATCTAGATCAAGAGAGGTCATTGTGCCCCTATACTCTTCCCTTATCAGACCCATGATTGAGTACAATGCCCCATTTGGTATGTACCTTACCTGGCACCTGCGGGTTAGAAAGACCCCAGAAGTACCTCACCAAGAGGATCAAGGGTCTCAAACATATGTCATATGCTGCCAGATTGAAGAAACTCCAGCTCTATTCAGTCGCATACCACCTACTCAGAGGAGATCTATGCCTGATGTACAAGGCCATGTCCAATCCGGAATTAATGGACATGCTCCACCTAAAAAAATCCAAATCCACCAGAGCCACGAGAGCGAGACTTGAACC
Organism: Protopterus annectens; assembly: GCF_019279795.1. Classification (NCBI taxonomy): domain Eukaryota; kingdom Metazoa; phylum Chordata; order Ceratodontiformes; family Protopteridae; genus Protopterus; species Protopterus annectens. The sequence continues at coordinate 1,710,047,860 of NC_056741.1, read as the reverse complement.
TCAACACAGAAATAAATAGGCCATGCAGGAGGGACAGATTCATAACCCAGAGGCTCCCTACACTCTGGAACAGAATTCCAGTCCATGTTAGGCAGAGCCCCTCACTGACTCTCTTCAAGAGAAATCTTGACGAGTGGATGGGAGATCGTAGGTTTTCCCCGGGGGTTATCTCTGTGTCACTTCTAGACAGAGGCACAGTAAACTAAACCCTAAATGGGCACAATATTATCATTCCAGGGGGTGGTGGAAGCCACACACACTCTGGCTTTATAAATGCCCTAGGGCAGATAGACTAGTATAAACCTATGAATCTAAAAGAAAGAAACTGTTGCAGAACATGGTGTAGGTGATAGAGTGCTAAAAATCCGTTCTCAACAAAGAGTTGAAAAACCTCATTGAAATCTAAAAACCCAGCAATGCCCTGAACTGCAGCCAACACTAAAAACAATCAAAAACCCTTCTATACTTATATCAATAGGCTCCATGTCAATACACAGATTTTGGTCTGAGATAATGCAGAATGGCAGCACGCATACTGACCCAACAGCAATTGCCAACTTACTGTCATACAGATTCTGTGACAACTATACCCCTCTCCCCACACCTAAAGCACATCACAATAACAGAAGCATGGCAAGCACACAGCATTACTGTAGCACAAGGTTGCAGTTGCATTGACTAAGGCCAAAATTACAGCTTTCATGGGACCCGATAACATCCCTGGCCATTTTGTACATGAACTACAAAGTAAATTGGCACCACATCTGTGTGTCATCTTTAGTCATAGCATCTACTCATTTTTTTTTCCGAAGGTGTACTGCTGCAGTCATCACACTACAAAAAGGGTGAGCAATATAGACCCTGGTAGTTATCCCCCACCCTTAGCCTGACTTACATTGGTAAAGTTAGGGAATGGATCATCGTGGACATGATTACCAAATATTTTGAAATATCCAAACTGCAGACCCCATGAGATTTGGTATGTGAAAGGGAGATCATGCCTGTTCTCCCTGGCTGTGAATGAAGGTGAGGCAGTGCATCCAGCCTACCTACATCCGGACAAGGCCTCTGATATCCTTCCTCACTCTGGAAATATTGATAAACTCAACAAACCATGCATCAACCCCTTTATCACTAGGTTGGTTGCAAATTGGCTCACAGATAGAAGACATTGTGTAAAATCAGCAGGCTCATACTCAGTCTGCCAAACAGTCATGGGTGGAATTCCACAGGTATCTCCCAAAGGTCCTCTGCTGCTCAGCATCTACTTCTCATAGCTCCAGGCCTACAAAAAGGCACTCTGGATGACGTTCACAGATTATTGTAAGTTATGAGCTATTAACTGCACAACTGAGGTTGACATCCAAAAGAAAGGCCTTAGTGACACCACCAACTGGTATCAGAACCATGGCCTTAACCTCAGTGCCAAAAAATGTGTCAGCATCCCCTATGGAATAACAGAGTCCCCATCAATTAACACATCAACCGAAGACAAAGCATTATAAGAGATCACAGCAACCTCCATTTGTGATGACCACATTAATAAAAAAGTACTTCCATGTGGTGCATCTCATTACTCAGGATTTTGCACCCAGGAAGAAAGAGGTCATTGTCTGCCTCTAGTTTTCACTCATTTGAACAATCATCCTGTACAATGCCCTATATGGCATGTGCCTCACTAGGCACCTGCAACAAATGGTGAGCTAACAAAACTACGTCACAATGTGGATCCTAGGCCTTAAACAATTGTCCCCACCGACTAATTAAACTTCAACTACTCTGTCTCATATTGACTACTTAGAGGCAATCTCTGTTTGACTTGCATATCCATGTGTTACCCAACCCCTGCTAGAAATGATATATCTGAAGAAAAAAAATCACACCGCACCACACAGTGCAGAGACCTCAAACTCATTACTAGAATCATTTACTTGGACAGGCTCATAACCCAGAGACTGCCCATGTTTCCAAATGGAATTCACATACATGTCAAACAGATTAACTCACTGACCCTCTTCAAAATATAAATTGATGAGTTGATGGGAAATAGAAAATTCACCCTAGGGATCACTTGACGTGTCTCTACTGGCCAGAGGGCAGTGAGCTAAGGTTGGGTGGATAGATACTGGGCTCGATGGAAAAAAGGATCCTGGGTCCTTAGCCTACTACACACCTATGAACCTATGACTGTGTTCATATTGATCGTACAGTTTAACATTCCTACTCAACTTATTCATGGCATACTTAAGAAAGTAAGACCCTCCACCCTGGCTGCCGACCTCCTCCCAGCAGAGTATGTGCAAAAGGCTGCTGACACCATAGCATACCCCAGGTCAATATTGATCAACAGAGCTGCATCTGAAGCTACAGTACCCACTATATGCAAAATCTCCCATGTCATACCTCTCCAGAAAGGAAGCAGTTGCACTGAACTGTCAGACTTCTGACCCATAGCTATTCTGTCAACTCTAGCTAAAATTATATAGAAGGGTGGACACATACAGCTCATGCACTACCTTACACGGAATAAGTGTCCAAAATTTGAGTGTGGCTGAAAGGCACATCACAGAAGTTCTTCTGCCCTCCTCTCTTTGTCCTTTGTCAGTAACCACAACCACAATAACAAACTATCTTCAGCACTCTTTCTAGATCTATCCAAGGGTTTTGACATGGTTGACCACAACATGCTTATAAATACCTTGAAGGCCTTCTCCTTAAAGAACCATGCACTCCAAATGTTTCAATCCTACTGGCAGGGCAGGCAACAGGCAGTCCTATGGCAGGTGAATCTGTCATCTCGCCTGCACATCACATTTGTGGTCCACCAGGACTCGACAGTAACACCCCCTTTTGTTCTCCATCTGTAACAATGACCTTCATTCAGTCATCAAAGATGCTACCTGCATTCAATATGCAGATTACTCCACCTTGCTTTGTTGACAGCTCACCAGCTAGTTTATCCCCATTAACCCTAATTAGCTTCAATAAAGTGGAAAAATGGCTCTCCAATCAACATCTAATCCTGACCCCAAACAAATGTAAGCTGGTCCTCTTCTCACCCACACGGAAGGCCCCCATGGCCATCCCCCAACATGAGTGCAAACAATGGCACTATCATCTCCGAAGCAGTGACAACCTGAACTGTGATGCACATAAAAAAGCTATCAAAACCATTAATAAAAACTTGTTTTCTTCACACAATCGAGCCTTTCCTTTTAAGTGATAGAACTGCAATTGCCCACTCATGTATCCTCAACTGTTCTAGCCGCCTCACCTCTATCCTCCAAATAAAACAGAGCCAATCGTAATTAAACTATCGTCTTGCTATAACCACTCAGCCAGATTTGGTACTGGTATGGCCTATCGAGCACACCACTGTCACAACCAAAATGGCCTAGGATGGCCTCACTTGCCTAGCCTACTGCAGTTAAACCTGGTAATAGTGCCACATTACGTCCTTTACCAACCAGAACATACATCTGCACTAAAAAAATATTGTCAGTCCCTGCACCAGCATCCGGCCACTGCGATCATACACTACACTCAGAGTTCAAACATACAAATCCAACAACTCAGCTGGGGACTTGTTCTTTGCCAACTCTGTGGTAAAACCATGGAGCAGACTACCAGCTGACTTGACCCTTTAACCCTCACTAACTCCATTAAAAAACAAAGAAATAAACACTCCAAAACTCGTTGTTTGTCCTTGTAGTAAACCCCAGTGACCCCAAACCTTTCTTCAAACTTTTTTCTACCACATCATTTCTGGAAGGTTGAATTGTATAACTGCTGCTCAATGTGTACAGAATGTAATGTGATTAATATATATAACTTTTAAAATTAGATATTTTTTGTACAGTGTTTTATTATGAGTTAGTTGTATCTGTGCTAAATGCTGGTATGGCTTAATGTTATATGCTTGAAACTAGCATTTACTAAATGTTCAAGGTGTATTATCTTGTAGCTTCTCTCCATGGGGCTGAAAATGGACATATATCGATGCTAACTATCCCATTTAACAAATCTACAATAAATACAATACAATAAATAAACACAATACAGTAAATAAATACAATAAATAAAAGCTATGTACAGTGATGAAAGGCGGGTACAGAATTATTACCAAAGTGGGTGACAATGCACGTTTTGGCATTGAGCTTGAGGCCATGGCCTTGACAACAGGCATCTGTCTAAGTGAGGTCCTTTTTGTAGGAGGTGCACATCTTTAGGAGTTTCGATTATGGCTACTAGTTTGCAGTCATCTGTGAACTTAGTTAGCCAAAAACCTACTGTGTTAGCCTGTACTTCAAAGAAGTAGATACCAAACACAAGAGGAGCCAGCACTAAATGCTGTCATACTCCATTGGTCTAAAATCAGATTTGGAGTCTGCTACTTTGACAGTCTGTGTTCTGTCAGTGATCCTACTGGCAACCCATGTTGTGACATACGGATTTATACCTAGTATAGTGAGTTTATCTATAATTTCAGAGTGGGGGATGGTGTTGAAAGCCTTGGCGAGATCTAGATAGTCTGTGTGAACCACCTTACCTTCGTCTATGGCTTTGTTGACTGCTTCCAAGAAGTCTATCAGGTTTATGAGACATGATCTGCCTTTTACAAACCTGAACTGGGTGGAGTCCAGAGTTTGGAGATTACCAATGTCTTTGTTTATAAGTTCTATGGCCTTGCAGACCAGGCTCATCAGGCTAATGGGACGGTAGTTCCCATGATCCGTGGTGGCTCCCCCTTTGTGGAATGGGATAACCGTCACTGTGCACCATTCAGTGGGCACAAAGGCTGAGGTGAGGCTATGACTGAACATGGTACTTAGGTGAGATGCCATTTCTGCTATTATTACTTTTTCTTAAGGTTTGGGACTCTTGTAGTATACAAGTTAAGGTGGTGGTTGTTTAAAGAAAGCATTTTTTGAGATATGCTCTTCTCCTGTGTTTTGACTTTTTTTTTGTTGTTGGTGGCGGCTGTCCAAGACTCTGCATTTCGAGTGGTGACACTACAGTTGAGATCCACACCATAGTCCTGAAAGAGAGGCAATTGGACCTGGTGTTTGTAGGTACACTGCACAGTGACAAAACAGACTGCTTACTACAGTATGATGGTTCCGTCTACTCAACATCTTAGTACTGATTGAGAAGGTCTGGATTGTACCTCTTCAGGCCACTTTACTTACTACAACACCGCACATCGCTGATCGTGATTCAATCCCCGTACTAATTCTCATCTTACACAAAAAAAAATTAAAAAATTAACCCCAAATTTTAAGGGCCCCTTTTTTTTTGTTTTCCCCAAAAAAA
>NC_056741.1:1710007588-1710042047 GCF_019279795.1 Protopterus annectens | reverse complement strand
GTCAAGTTTTTTTTGGAACCCAAATGTGACAATCGATTTGATCTATATAATGCAAGGAATTCTTGAGGTAATGAACAGCTAACTACACTGTTCCCCTCAGTATCCCAATACAAAGTATATAATACTAATCTAGTTGCACGATTTTTGAACAATTTTGCTCATATTCTCTATCAGGTCCTGGCGTTACAGTAGTATAGAGTACAGTGTAACAAATGCTGTCGATCAGTGTCAAGGGAGGGGGCTTTACTGATGGCTACATTCATCAGTTCCTCGGTTACTGCCCCTGGACCAGTCGCAACTAGGTCCTGGCTGTACCAATAAAAAGTTTCACCCTCCGATCGTACCACAAAAGTATCCATTTGTCTCTGTGCCTCCATACCCTGCACAGTCGGAACTACTGCTATGCCAAATATCTGCATAAGGTCCCTACCCAATAGGTTCACTGGACATTTTGCAGAAACAACAATCTTACTTCTTTGAGTCATACCTGAAACAGGGTCATTTATTGCTATATCATGGGAAAGTGGTTCTCTGTATAGCTGTCCTATCGCAGCTTTCACTAATATATAATCAGGTGACTAAGAATGTTCTGGTAGCTTGGAGGGGTGTATCAGGGTCTGTGATGCTCCTGAGTCACACAGGAATTTGACTTCCCTTCCCTCCACCAGAAGTGTAACTTCCGGTTTCGTGTCTGCTAAGTAGAGCTCTAGGCTCAATAATGCTAAATCCAGAATTTCACTTTCTTCATCCTCCTTATCTACTTGCACTTCCTCTATTCCTTCTATCACATTTACATTTGTCCTCTGTTTATTAACTTCTCCTGATGATTTCTGACTTTTGCATGATGTATCTTCACTATCATATAGTCATTCCTCATCTCCCTTGTCTTCTGTGATTACCTTTTTATTCTGTTTACAATTCCTTGCTAGATGTCCCTTCTTCTCGCACTTAAAACATTCACCTCTCTTTTCCTTTCCTCAGAATCTTCTGACTGTTTGTCAGACTGTTTATTTCCCTGGGCATTTTTCTTTCCCTTTTTGCCTGACTGTAACACAAATACTTAACCTCCGTCTTCAGCAGTGAATACTTGCGCCTTCTTTTTCTTTTTGCTATTAAAATGTCTTTCAGCATGTCTAGCATACTCAAGCAAGGCTTGTAGCCTACCTGTTCGATGGTCTATCATATGCTTCATAATGAAGCTACTGATAGGTGCAATGCAACCTTTTAAAAATGCATTTTTCAATTGTTGTTCATACGGGGAATCATTCACTTGATTTTCAGGAACTGTCATACCGCTATGGTTATTAAAAAATTCCAATAATCTAGCATAGTACCCATCTACCGTCTCATTTTCCTGTTGTATGCATTGGTTAATGCAAGTCCAGTCTGCTCTAGGTTTCCATTTCTCAGAGATTCGCTCTGTAAGACCTTTCACTCTATTGTCTAGTTCTGCGTCACTATGTGGGAGTGGTTTAAGCTCTGCATTATGAGGATTCCAGGTGCCACAAATCATGTGCCAATCTGGACCTATAATTTGTCTTACTACTTTTTCTACTTCTTCCCCATTCAAGTGGTAACTCAACTTCATGCCTTGCAAATCTTTAAAAAAATTTCGTAAAATTAACTTTCAGATGGGGAATTCCCTCAGTAGCTTTTCGGATATCCTCCGGTGTCCATGGTCTGTATACTAAGAGAGTTGGGTCCTGCCCTGCCTGAAGATTTGGGACCTCTATAAGCAGACACATTTCTTCCTCATTCTCATCCTGTAGGTTTCTCTCTATTTGATACGATTCTGCATCCCCATGTGTTTTACGTGCTCGGGACCTAGTTTCAATAGTATCTCTAACAAATGGTTGTGGTCTCGCTGAGACCTCAGGATAACGCATGAGACCAGCCTGTCCACTCGCTTCATATCCTGAAAAAGGCAATGGAGGCGGCAGGGAAGGAGGAGCTGTTGCTATTACTATGTTATTATCTTCTTTGTCTAAAAATAATGCTTTTGAATTTTTAGTCTTCTTTTCCCTACGTTTGCTTCCTCAACTCACCTGTGTGCCTGAGGAATGCCTAATTGGTGTTGCTTTTTTGCCTGACCTTCCGCATCGGATTTAAGTTGCTTAAGGAGTTTAACCAGTGAAGTTTTATCTACTTTACCATCAAATTCATATTTGTTAACCCACTTCGTATAATACCTAACATTATCAGAACGTTGTGATTGCATATATTTTGCGTCTTCGGTTAGGGGCGGATCTTGCGATGTTTTAGTGCACTGATTTCCCATGTTAAAAGAAAATGTTATGTAACCCTTCTTATCACGTGGTACCAAAATTTCAGTTCCTTTTCATAGTTTATCTAGAATAACTGCCTACCTTATTCTGTTACCCTGATCTATGACCAAATACACAGTAATTCCTTTTGTCCCTGATCTGCATAACAAATCTTGACAACAATATTTATTGTAACCTAGTCCCTGATCTAAAACAGAAAAAAGGCAAAAGTCTTCCTACCTGAGCCTCCGGTAGTGAGCCGTCCAGGATCCGCTCTTCGGCCACAGATCAGAAAGTGGCCAGCCTCTTTAAACGACAATTCAGTCGGAGGTCTTTTCACCCAAGAAGAACCGTTTCGGTAAATTCTCCTGTGCAGTATTCGACCACCAGTAGACTCTGATCTGCAGCTGTCTGAGGGATTTCCAGCTCGAAGGACCAAACTGTTAAATAAAATCAAGAGATCAATACACAGGAGGTTCAGGTTCAAAAGTTTACTAGTGTACACCAGGAGGCAAAAAACGTACAAGTACAGAATTTTGCCTGACATGAATCAGGAAGTACACAATTTTTATAGTTTCTTACATTCAAGTTGTGCCCACCTTACTAACGTGGTCAGTCACAGGGCATCTACATCACTTTAACTTACAGTATTCTATTCATTAAATAATGCTGATGCTGTATATTTAAAAAAAGTTTTCCTCTGGTAACAATACGGCCTTGCTATCCACCTGGTCAGACATAATGTCTTTCTGTAAAGTTACTTCTTCAAGGTTTCAGACTAGTTCAAATACAATAGCAGATTCAGTCTTCTAATACACTTCTTTGTTCCCCTGTAACACTTTCCCAACAGCTGCGTGTTATCTAGTAACACATACACAAGGCCAAATCATCCCAGCAGGAAAGAGCAGAAGATTTCATTATTTCACACATATTTAATTTCCTCACCCAGCAGATAATCACTTGTGGAAAGCATAAACATTAAAACTTGCTGAGCTAGCAGCTGCCAGGGTCAGAGGCCAACTTGCTACAAGGCACACTGCAGTTTCAAAAACTTCTTGCAATTACACATGAATTCATCCTTTTTGTTGTATCATTAATAGAATAAAATGCATTACATACTACTTTGCTTTTAAAACTAGTACTTCACATATATTCAAATACATATTTCTCTAACATTTCCCCCCTATTAATACTTTTTATTCTATTTTGAAGTATGCATAATGTAATTTCATCTCCTAACCTCTTCCACTAAGGATTTTCAGCTAGGTGAGTCATTTGATCTATACTTCAGAAAAAGTTTCGTCTGAGATCAATTTTTCAATCTCAATATCTTGGTACAAAGTTTCAGTAACAGATACATCAATAAAATCTTTGATTAATCTTTTCATGCAGGGAATTCCACAACAAACACATGCTCCTAATAGGAGTAAACCCACACAAATAGCAATCAGAATATTCATTAGGATGGAACCCCACCCCCCCAAATAGATTCTGGAAGAAGTCTGTCAGTGGGTTTGGGCCTGGTTTAGTCATGGCTGATACCTGGTGAATTACCTCTAGGTGGTTGTTAATTTTATGCCTGTTGTCCGGAATGTATGCACAGCATTCTTCTTTGATAAGCGCGCACGTACCACCTCTCGCCGCTAGGGTGAAGTCAAGAGCCATTCGATTTTGTAGCACAACAGTTCTCATTGCATTTAGTTCATCAGTCACCAGTTCTAGGGCAGAGAAAGTTGCATTACTCATTACTTCGAGAAGTTTTGACAGCTTCCTCAACTCCCAGATTGATTTGACTGCTCCATATGCTGGGAATATTCCTGCCCAAGATATAACACTGTCACTCAAGTCCATATGAGTCAATTTGCTTTTGTCCTTTACAGTATTATGGTCTTTCCAGCCAGCTACGATCCGTCCTACTTGATTTACAGGTTTCTCAACTGTACCTTCAGGTTTTCGGGCTGCTTCTCTCACGTTTCGTATCTTACCCAAAGGTAATTCTGCAGTATGTCTTATAGCCGGAACCAGATAACCCAAAAAACAACTGCCAGACCAATTCTCAGGTAGCCATTTGTATGCTTTTTTCCCATAAATAAAATAACAATTTTCTACTTTAGTACTAATATGCATTAACCCTGCATGAAACATTTTCTGGTCTATAACTGACAATTGTTTAAATAAAACAGGATTCTTGCTAATTTCATTCATGGTTGTTTTCATTGAGTTCAAATATGAGTCATAATTAGTATTGCAAAAAGTATTGCCATTACTAGTCTTAATATAACACCGATAAGATATTGTTATATTACAATTGCTACAGCCCACCTGGAAAGTATCATTTTTATAGAAACATACAATTCCCTTTTGTGTGACAGGTAAAAATAAAGCTATTTTGTCCTGTGATCTCACAGTCCCTGTGTCAAAAGGCAAATTTTCCCAAGTCTCATTTATCCCCAGAGGGACAGCGGACATTAACAGTCGTCCATATGCTGTTGGTATAGCTGTACAAACCCAGCAATTTGAAATGTTCATAGTCTCTGCATATACATGCTTCCTGGCTAGGTATGTGTTAAAATTTGGATGCCAGTCTATAGATGTTTCATCACGTCTTCCCACTTTTACTTGTGTGGTTGAGTGTAGGAAAAACCACAACAAGAGGAAATTTGTCACAATTATAGTTAATAAATGTATACTCAACAAAATGATTATGCAACATCTCTGGGGTTGATTTGCATTTCTATTCGCTTTATTCTTGGCCATTTTGCCCTTGTTGTATATCAGTCACAAAGTTTTTATCAAGTTGAAAGTTCTTACCGGTTTGCAGTGTGTCAAATGGACCCAGGACATCCTCTCAGCTACTCTGACTGCAGTAGGCATTGCCAACAGTACCTGGTACGGTCCTTCCCACTTTGGACTCGTCCAATTCTTCCTCTTCGTCACTTTTAGCCACACCCAAGTTCCCGGAGCCAAAACTGCTTCCGGTTTGGTCTGTTCCTTATCTGAAAAAGAGTTAAACTGCAAAACAGATTTATTTGTTAACAGTTTCCTCATATAACTAGCTAATGAACTGTCAGCCTCTTGCTCTGCAGGCATGAGAGCTTTCCACTGAGGCACATAATATGCTCTCCCAAAAACCATTTTGAAGGGAGTCAAACCCTTCACATTTGGAACCGTTCTCATACTCAGCAGTGCTAAAGGCAAACAGTATATCCAACTCTTCTGGGTATCCTCAACTAACTTCCTACGTTTGTTCTTCAGGACCCCATTGTACCTTTCCACCAGTCCTGCTGACTGTGAGTGGTAGGCACAATGTTTTTTCAAGGAATTTCCGAAAAATCTTCCAAGTTGCTGGATGGTCTGGTTAACAAAATGTGTGTCATTGTCACTATAAATCCTTTCCGGTATGCCAAATCTAGGGATTACTTCTTTTATCAGGGCTTTCGCTACTGTTGCTGCATCTGGATTTTTGGTTGGAAAAGCTTCTACCCATTTAGAAAACATATCTACAATGACTAGGCAATATTTTTTCCCTTCACACTTATTCAACCCTATGAAATCCATATAAATAGTATGGAATGGATACGGTGGTATAGGAAAACTTCCTTGTTTAGGTTTAAATGCCCTTTGTGCATGGTGCTTGTTACAAGTATGACAAGCTGCACAAAACTTTTTGGTATAATTTGTGAATCCATATGTTTGGAATATTCGGTTTACTAACTGTACCATCCCCCTGTTGAGACATGGCACTGCCCATGGCTCAACAAAGCTGCATATCTAAATAAATTTGATGGCAATATCATTTTTTTTCTCTTTGGAAATGTACAGTCCATTTTCGAGAATTGCACCTTGTTTTTCCCATTTTTGTTTTTCTGCTTTTGTAGTAAGCATCTGCATTGTTTTCAACATGTCTAAATCTAAAGTCTCAGACGGTTGTAATTCCTCGTTCAAAAGTAAAGTTTCTGAGTCTGAGGCTGCTTGCTTTGCAGCTGCATCAGCTCTCGCATTGCCTTTCAAAATCCTATCCTGTTGTTTTGTATGAGCTACACATTTGCAAATAGCTACTTTAGTAGGTAACTGGATAGATTCTAATAATTCCAAAATAAATTGCACATGATTAATTGGTTTTCCACTAGATGTTATCATTCCCCTATTTTTCCATTGTTGTAAATACATGTACTGAAGAGAAAGCATACTGACTGTCAGTATATATGTTTACACATTTGTCTTTTGCTAAAGTACATGCTCGTGTTAAAGCTATCAATTGCTGCTTGTGCAGACAAGTTATGTGGCAAGGGTTGGGCTTCTAAAATTTCAGTGTCTGTAACTACTGCATACCCCACTAAATTCTTCCATGTAGGGCCCCTTCTGCATGAGCCGTCCACGTAATATGTCACCTCGGCATTATCCAAGGGCATATCTGTGAGATCTTGTCTAGGCAAGGTTAACTGTTCAATTTCCTGCAGGCAGCTGTGCGGTGTGCCATCCGCAGGAGTTGAGAGTAATGTTGATGGATTTAATGTCGTACATCATTCAATTGTCATATGAGGTTGGCTCAGCAGTATAGTCATACATGAAAGATGTCTAGCAGGAGAGAGATATGCTACTTTTTCTTGCAGTAAAATTATTGCGACTGCATGAGGCACTCTCAATGTGAAAGGGTGAAATAATACCACTGAGGCCGAGGCCTGTTCTGCCATTGCAGCTGCAACTACTGCTTGTACACAGTGAGGCAAAGATCGCGCCACTGGGTCTAACTGTGATGAATAATAGGCTATGGGGCGTTGCTTATCCCCATGTTGTTGCATCAGCACTGATGTCATATATCCTTGCTTGTAATCTATGGTCTGAAAGAACCGTTTGTGATAATTTGGGAGTCCTAAAACTAATGAAGAAGCTATCAACTGCTTCAATCTGCAGAAAGCCATTTTTGCTTCGGGTGTCCATTGTAATAAATCTTGTGCTGCCATTGGTGTTTTATATATCATCAGTTAGTGGAGCAGACTCCAAAGCATAGTTTGGTATCCAACTCCGACAAAAATCAGTTGTCCCCAAGAAGGACATCATTTCCTTCTTGGTTATTGGTTTGGGTGCTTGTAAAATTGCTGTCTTTCTATCCTCGTCCAATATCCTACCTTCATTGGATATCACATATCCTAGGTATCTAACTTCCTTTTTCCAACGTTGTAACTTACTTTTGTTTACTTTGTGTCCTTGTGTTGCTAAGAATTTCAATAGCGCTATAGTATCTTCCCTGCATTGCTGCTGGGTGGGGGCTGCTAGCAAGATGTCATCTACGTAAAGTAGAATTTGACTACCTCCTGGTGGGGTAAACCCTGCCAGGTTGCTAGCCATTTCTTGTGCAAATATTGTTGGGCTCTCACAATATCCCTGTGGTAGTCAAGTATAGGTATTCCTTTTACCCTGAAATGTAAATGTAAACCAGTATTGACTATCAGGATGTATAGGTATTGAAAAGAAAGCATTACTGATATCTACCACAGAGAAATGTTTCTGTTGTGGTTTTAAGTCATTTAACAACGTATGTGGATCTGGCACCGTGGGTGCTCTGGGTATCACTGCATTGTTTACAGCTTGTAAATCTTGAACCATCCGCCATTCCCCGTTTGCTTTTTTAACAGGAAATAGGGGTGTATTACATGGTGAATCAGGAGATTCTACCAGTACTCCTTCTCTGAGTAATGCTGCTATTATAGGCTTGATTCCTATTTCTGCATCTTTCCTCAAATGGTATTGTCTTTTCTGTGGCCTAAATGCTGACTTTGGTGTAATTGTAACTGGTCCTGCTGTTCGAATAAGTCCTACGTCTGACTTGCCTGTTGACCAAAGAGTCATTGGTATCTCACATAAAGCTTTCTCTTCTTCTTCTAGTAAAAATGCTAATCAGCTGTCCTCGCTAGATTGCAAGTGTACAGCCGGGTGTGTCTGCGTCAACCAATTCAACTTTTGTTTCTGTATCCCCTGTTCTGACAGTTCTAAGTCAGTCTGTTTCTCCCATCTTGTTACCTTCTCTCCTAAGTCTGCCCATTTTACGTTTTTGTTCTTTGTCAAGCTGACATGTGGCAATCGATTTGATATATATAATGCAAGGAATTCTTGAGGTAATGAACAGCTAACTACACTGTTCCCCTCAGTATCCCAATACAAAGTACGTAATACTAATCTAGTTGCACGATTTTTGAACAATTCTTGCTCATATTCTCTATCAGGTCCTGGTGTATTACAGTAGTATAGAGTACAGTGTAACAAATGCTGTCGATCAGTGTCAAGGGAGGGGGCTTTACTGATGGCTACATTCATCAGTTCTTTGGTTACTGCCCCTGGACCAGTCGCAACTATGTCCTGGCTGTACCAATAAAAAGTTTCACCCTCCGATCGTACCACAAAAGTATCCATTTGTCTCTGTGCCTCCATACCCTGCACAGTCGGAACTACTGCTATGCCAAATATCTGCATAAGGTCCCTACCCAATAGGTTCACTGGACATTTTGCAGAAACAACAATCTTACTTGAGTCATACCTGAAACAGGGTCAGTTATTGCTATATCATGGGAAAGTGGTTCCCTGTATAGCTGTCCATTCGCAGCTTTCACTAATATATAATCAGGTGACTCAGAATGTTCTGGTAGCTTGGAGGGGTGTATCAGGGTCTGTGATGCTCCTGAGTCACACAGGAATTTGACTTCCCTTCCCTCCACCAGAAGTGTAACTTCCGGTTTCGTGTCTGCTAAGTAGAGCTCTAGGCTCAATAATGCTAAATCCAGAATTTCACTTTCTTCATCCTCCATATCTACTTGCACTTCCTCTATTCCTTCTATCACATTTATATTTGTCCTCTGTTTATTAACTTCTCCTGATGATTTCTGACTTCTGCATGATGTATCTTCACTATCATATAGTCAGTCCTCATCCCCCTTGTCTTCTGTGATTACCTTTTTATTCTGTTTACAATCCCTTGCTAGATGTCCCTTCTTCCCGCACTTAAAACATTCACCTCTCTTTTTCCTTTCCTCAAAATCTTCTGACTGTATGTCAGACTGTTTATTTCCCTGGGCATTTTTCTTTCCCTTTTTGCCTGACTGTAACACAAATACTTCACCTCCGTCTTCAGCAGTGAAGACTTGCGCCTTCTTTTTCTTTTTGCTATTAAAATGTCTTTCAGCATGTCTAGCATATTCAAGCAAGGCTTGTAGCCTACCTGTTCGATGGTCTATCATATGCTTCATAATGAAGCTACTGATAGGTGCAATGCAACCTTTTAAAAATACATTTTTCAATTGTTGTTCATACGGGGAATCATTCACTTGATTTTCAGGAACTGTCATTCCGCTATGGTTATCAAAACATTCCAATAATCTAGCATAGTACCCATCTACTGTCTCATTTTCCTGTTGTTATGCATTGATTAATGCAAGTCCAGTCTGCTCTAGGTTTCCATTTCTCAGAGATTCGCTCTGTAAGACCTTTCACTCTATTGTCTAGTTCTGCATCACTATGTGGGAGTGGTTTAAGCTCTGCATTACGAGGATTCCAGGTGCCACAAATCATGTGCCAATCTGGACCTATAATTTGTCTTACTACTTTTTCTACTTCTTCCCCATTCAAGTGGTAACTCAACCTCATGCCTTGCAAATCTTTTAAAAATTTCGTAAAATTAACTTTCAGATGGGGAATTCCCTCAGTAGCTTTTCGGATATCCTCCGGTGTCCATGGTCTGTATACTAAGAGAGTTGGGTCCTGCCCTGCCTGAGGATTTGGGACCTCTATAAGCGGACACATTTCTTCCTCATTCTCATCCTGTAGGTTTCTCTCTATTTGATACGATTCTGCATCCCCATGTGTTTTACGTGCTCGGGACCTAGTTTTAATAGTATCTCTAACAAATGGTTGTGGTCTCGCTGAGACCTCAGGATAACGCGGAGGCGGACCTGCCTGTCCACTCGCTTCATATCCTGAAAAAGGCAATGGAGGGGGCAGGGGAGGAGGAGCTGTTGCTATTACTATGTTATTATCTTCTTTGTCTAAAAATAATGCTTTTGAATTTTTAGTCTTCTGTTCCCTACGGTTTGCTTCCTCAACCCACCTGTGTGCCTGAGGAATGCCTAATTGGCATTGCTTTTTTGCCTGACCTTCCGCATCGGATTTAAGTTGCTTAAGGAGTTTAACCAGTGAAGTTTTATCTAATTTACCATCAAATTCATATTTGTTAACCCACTTCGTATAATACCTAACATTATCAGAACGTTGTGATTGCATATATTTTGCGTCTTCGGTTAGGGGCGGATCTCGCAATGTTTTAGTGCACTGATTTCCCATGTTAAAAGAAAATGTTACGTAACCCTTCTTATCATGTGGTACCAAAATTTCAGTTCCTTTTCACAGTTTATCTAGAATAACTGCCTACCTTATTCTGTTACCTTGATCTATGACCAAATACACAGTAATTCCTTTTGTCCCTGATCTGCATAACAAATCTTGACAACAATATTTACTGTAACCTAGTCCCTGATCTAAAACAGAAAAAAGGCAAAAGTCTTCCTACCTGAGCCTCCGGTATTGAGCCGTCCAGGATCCGCTCTTCGGCCACAGATCAGAAAGTGGCCAACCTCTTTAAATGACAATTCAGTCGGAGGTCTTTTCACCCAAGAAGAACCGTTTCGGTAACTTCTCCTGTGCAGTATTCGACCACCGGTAGACTCTGATCTGCAGCTGTCTGAGGGATTTCCAGCTCGAAGGACCAAACTGTTAAATAAAATCAAGAGATCAATACACAGGAGGTTCAAGTTCAAAAGTTTACTAGTGTACACCAGGAGGCAAAAAACGTACAAGTACAGAATTTTGTCTGACATGAAACAGGAAGTACACAATTTTTATAGTTTCTTACATTCAAGTTGTGCCCACCTTACTGATGTGGTCAGTCACAGGGCATCTACATCACTTTAGCTTACAGTATTCTATTCATTAAATAATGCTGATGCTGTATATTTTAAAAAAGTTTTCCTCTGGTAACAATACGGCCTTGCTATCCACCTGGTCAGACATAATGTCTTTCTGTAAAGTTACTTCTTCAAGGTTTCAGACTAGTTCGAATACAATAGCAGATTCAGTCTTCTAATACACTTCTTTGTTCCCCTGTAACACTTTCCCAACAGCTGCGTGTTATCTAGTAACACATACACAAGGCCAGATCATCCCAGCAGGAAAGAGCAGAAGATTTCATTATTTCACATATTTAATTTCCTGACCCAGCAGATAATCACTTGTGAAAAGCATAAACATTAAAACTTGCTGAGCTAGCAGCTGCCAGTGTCAGAGGCCAACTTGCTACAAGGCACACTGCAGTTTCAAAAACTTCTTGCAATTACACATGAATTCATCCTTTTTGTTATATCATTAATAGAATAAAATGCATTACATACTACTTTGCTTTTAAAACTAGTACTTCACATATATTCAAATACATATTTCTCTAACAGAGATCATGCCTGTACTACCTGGCTGTGGATGAAGGTGAGGCAGTGCATCCAGCCTACCTACATCCGGACAAGGCCTCTGATATCATTCCTCACTCTGGAAATATTGATAAACTCACCTAACTAAGCATCAACCCCTTTATCACTAGGTTGGTTGCAAATTATCTCACAGATAGAAGACACTGCGTAAAAACAGTAGGCTCATACTCAGTCTGCCAAACAGTCATGGGTGGAGTTCAACAGGGATCAGCCATAGGTCCTCTGCTGCAGCTCCAAGCCTACACAAAGGCACTCTGGGGGATGAAGTTCACAGATGAATGCAAGTTATGAGCTATTAACTACACAACTGATGTTGACATCCAAAAGAAAGGCCTTAGTGACACGACCAAACTGGTATCAGAACCATGGCCTTAACCTCAGTGCCAAAAAATGTGTCATCATCCCTTATGGGAATAACAGAGTCCCCATCAGTTAACACATCGACCAAAGACAAAGCATTATAAGATATCACAGCAACATCCTTTTGTGACGACCACATTAATACTGCGGTAAGAAAGTACTTCCATGTGGCGCATCTCATTATTCGGGCTTTTGCATGCCGGAAGAAAGAGGTCATTATCTGCCTCTAGTTTTCACTCATTTGACCAATCATCTTGTACAATGCCCTATATGGCATGTGCCTCACTAGGCACCTGCAACAAATTGTGAGGTAACAAAACTATGTCACAATGTGGATCCTAGGCCTTAAACAATTGTCCTACGTTTTACCGACTAATTAAACTTCAACTACTCTGTCTCATATTGACTACTTAGAGGTGATCTCTGTTTGACTTGCATATCCATGTGTTACCCAACCCCTGCTAGAAATGATACATCTGAGGGAAAAAAATGACACCGCTGCACACAGTGCAGAGACCTCAAACTCATTACTAGAATAATTTACTTGGACAGGTTCATAACCCAGAGACTGCCCATGTTTCCTAATGGAATTCACATACATGTCAAATAGATTAACCACTGGCCCTCCTCAAAATATAAATTGATGAGTTGATGGGAAATAGAAAATTCACCCTAGGGATCACTTGGCGTGTCTCTACTGGCCAAAAGGCAGTGAGCTAAGGTTGGGTGGAATGATGCTGGGCTCGATGGAAAAAAGGATCCTGGGTCCTTAGCCTACTACACACCTATGAACCTATGACTGTGTTCATATTGACTGTACAGTTTAACATTCCTACTCAACTTATTCATGGCATACTTAAATACCCTCCACCCTGGCTGCCGACCTCCTCCCAGCAGAGTACGTGCAAAAGGCTGCTGACACCATAGCATACCCCAGGTCAATATTGATCAACAGAGCTGCATCTGAAGCTACAGTACCCACTATAGGCAAAATCTCCCATGCCATACCTCTCCATAAAGGAGGCAGTTGCACTGAACTGTCAATCTTCAGACCAATAGCTATTCTGTCAACTCTAGCTAAACATATGTGGACCCATACAGCCCATGCACTACCTTACATGGAACAAGCTGTCGTCAGACTTTGAGCGTGGCTGTAAGCCACATCACAGTAATACTTCTGCCCTCCACTCTTTGTCCAATGTCAGTAACCACAACCACAGTAACAAACTATCCTCAGCAGTCTTTCGAGATCTATACAAGGGGTTTCACATTGACCACAACATGCTTATAAATACCTTGAAGGCCTTCTCCTTAAACAACCATGCACGCCAAACGTTTCAGTCGTACCAGCAGGGCAGGCAACAGGCAGTCCTATGGCAGGTCAATCTGTCATCTTGCCTACACATTACATTTGTGGTTCACCAAGACTCGATAGTAACACCCTTCTGTTCTCCATCTGTATCAATGACCTTCATTCATTCATCAAAGATGCTACCTGCATTCAATATGCAGATTACTCCATCTTGCTTTGTTGACACCTCACCAGCTAGTTTATCCACATTAATCTTAATTAGCTTCAATACAGTGGAAAAATGGCTCTCCAATCAACATCTAATCCTGACCCCAAACAAATCTAAGCTGGTCCTCTTCTCACCCACACAAAAGGCACCCACGGCCATCCTTCAACATGTGTGAAAACAATGGCACCGTCATCTCCCAAGCAGTGACAACCTGAACTGTGATGTACATAGCAATGCAAGCTATCAAAACCATTAATAAAAAAAAACTTGTCTCTTCACACAATCAAACCTTTCCTTACCTTACTTGATAGAACTGCAGTTGCCCGTTCTCATGTATTCTCAACTGTTCTAGATGCCTCACCTCTATTCTCCAAATAAAACAGAACCAATCGTAATTAAACTATCGTCTTGCTATAATTGCTTAGCCAGATTTGCTACTGGCATGGCCCATCGAGCACACCACTGTCACAGCCAAAATGGCCTAGGATGGCCTCAATTGCCTAGCCTACTGCAGTTAAACCTGCTAATAGTGACACGTTACGTCCTTTACCAACCAGAACATACATCTGCACTAAAAAAATATTGTCAGTCCCTACACCAGCATCCGGCCACTGCGATCATAAACTACACTCAGAGTTCAAACATACAAATCCAACAACTCAGATGGGGACTTGTTCTTTGCCAACTGTGTGGTAAAACCATGGAGCAGACTACCAGCTGACTTGACACTATGACCCCCACTAACTCCATTAAAAAACAAAGCAATAAATACTTCAAAACTCGTTGTTTGTCCTTGCAGTAAACCAGACTATTGACCTCTGTAATACTTAGATGCCTTACCTTCAACTACTTCTAACTTTTTTCTACCACACCATTTCTAGATGGTTGAATTGTACAACTGCTGCTCAATGTGTACAGAAGTTAATGTGATTAATATATATAACTTTTAAAAATTATATATTTTTTGTACAGTGCTTTATTATAACTTAGTAGTATATGTGCTAAATGCTGGTATGGCTTATTAATGTTATATGCTTGAAACTAGCATTTACTAAATGTTCAAGTTGTATTATCTTGTAGCTTCTCTCCACGGGCCTACGCTGAAAATGGACATATCGATGCTAACTAGCCCATTTAACAAATCTACAATAAATACAATACAATAAATAAACCCAATACAATAAATAAAAGCTATGTATAGTGATGAAAGGTGAGATGACTGCACTATGCATAGGGAAAAAACTACCTGAACTGGTGCCGGTACCCTACTGGTAGGCTTAGCAATGATCAGGCACTTTTCTCTGATTCCCCTGTCACCTACTTGTATACATTGCAATAGCAGCTATTGTATTTATGATAATGACAGTTGGGAAGGGAAGCTGCTTTATGCACAAGGTAAGACTCATACCGGTGTAATACACATTGTGAATGACACTGTCTGGGGCTAAACAGATTCATGCATCAGTAAGCTGTGGGTGACTGTACTCCTTAAAAAAAATTCCATTAACAACCTGATCAGAAGCTGGCAACCTTTGAAGCTGACTGCATTCAGTCACCATTACCCTCCACCCTCATTCATCACAAGGCCTGTTTTCACTGTTACATCTCACAACACATATCTTGGATTACATATGCATCACACTGTGTGTAAATGTGGTGAACTGGTGCACATCCACCGGACGGGGCTCGACTCGAGTAACAATCTATTCTGTGACATCAATATGCCATGTTGGAACAGACTGGTGTCCCATAGACTACCTGTTGTATGAAATACAATTCCTCTACACATTTGTCAGAGTTTCTCTACTCTAATAGAGCAGAGCATTGATAACTGGATTGCAGAAAGTAATAAATTGAACCCTGTGATTCCACCCATGTCCCTGCCGGACAGGCGATTAGGTACAGATTTCTCTAAACATGGAATAAATGCTGGGCTAGCCTTATATGGCTTGTAATCTCCACACATGGTTACTTTATGTCAGGAAAGCACAGAACAACACCCAGGATGATGTCCTCTTTGCTACTCTTTATGAAATAATAATGACTGGCCCTGTAGTGAGACAGATAGCTACAAAGCTTAATGTCAGAACACATTGATGTGTAGAACTTCCATCACAACCAGTGGATTTCATAGCAATCAGCTGTATTACACACAGCCTACTCCAGGGACTTCATTGCGTCTGCAGTTGCTTCTCTTACTTCATGACCATGGTTGAAGACCTATAGCTAAGCAGGTTTTAACAGCACTATGAACTTTGCATCTTGTCAGCTCCCTGAAAAGCAAAGTTAATTCAGCCATATATGCAAATGCAGCCATGACATTATCTGTGTATTACTGACAACAGTATGAACTGACCGTGTAGCTGAGCTGCATCCAAATCTATCCTGATATCATAGTGTCCGTGTGCAAATACTACTACCCAAAGACATTTGCATCAAGCATCCCCATGAGAACTGTGGCCATGCATGCAACATTACCCTAGGGCCTCCACAACTATGTAAATACTCCCTTCATAGTAAGAGAGACACTACAGTTTGACTGCAAGAGCAGGTAAAAACAAAGCGCAACAGCTCACTGAGTTATGGCCACCTGATGTGTGCGAATGCTGAGTGAGATGTGTGGAATAACAACATTTTGGGAGATGTGTGTTTTTCCTTATGAAAAAAAGACCACTAAATATGGCTAATGGAGTCATACCAATGCAGTGAAAAACCAACACCTGCACAGCACATGGTACAGAATGTAATTGCAGTGAAGGACTCCGCATAGCAAGTGTTTCTGCATCAGTATGATATGCTGCATGTGCCTGAATGTCTTGCTCCAAACAATTTAAAGGGCATGTCATCCACACATTTAACATCTTGTGCTCCACTATGACCTGACAGTACAAGCACATGAGCTGAACAACATTACCCGTCCCAAGTTTCACATATCTGTGTTACTTGTCATCTCAAACATTTACTGTACCTACTACTACTATGTCTGGCCCAAGCAGCATGTGAACCTACATATTCTTATGTTTGCCATATCTCACTCATGCAGTTTTACTGCCATGCTCCACCTGAAGAAAACCATATCCCCTCGAGCCACACGCTAGGGATCTAAATCTCACCAGAATAAATAGGATGTGCTGGAGGGATAGATTCTGATCCCACAGACTTCCCATGTTTTCGAACAAGATTCCAATCTACATAAGGCAGAGCTCCTCGCCAACCCCCTTAGAGAAACCTTGACGAGCGGATGGGAAACAAAGTTTACGCCGGGATGACTTCAGTGGCTCTGCTGAACAGAGGCACAGGGAACTAATTTCAGGGGGCGGCGAGGGCCAACACATTCCGGCTCGGCTGATTAATGGCTTCGGGCAGATACCCTAGTACCTACCTGTGAACCTATCTTAACAAAAAAATCGGTTCCCTCTACAGGATCAAACCCTTCCTGACTCCACTAGCCAAGACCGAGTAGCCCGTACCCACCTTATCTCCACCCTACTATATGCCTCACCTATCTACACTAAATTATGCAAAAGCAACCTGAGTAAACTGTCTACCTCCTACAACAATATTGCCAGATTTGCAGCTGGGTCCTTCTATAGGACCCATCACTGTATCAATATGAATCTACTATGCTGGTTAGAATTGCCAAATCTAATAGTTTTTGACCAACTAACAATAGTCCACAAGATCCTGTATCAACCTACAAGTACACCAATACTCAATACCCTAGTCACCCCCTGTAATAATCTCAAAACACTACACTCATCTAACAAGCTACTAGTACAAATAGCTAAATCCAATAATTCAGCTGGTGACGCTTTGTTCCCTAATACAGTGGGTAAAACCTGGAACAGCCTCCCTAATCACCTTACCTCCCTAGCCTCAGCTAACGTATTTAAAAGCAAACTAAAACCCTACCTTCAATCACACTGGTTATGCACCTGTATCAACCCAGACTAACTACCAAACCATCCCTAGACACCTATCTTCTTATGAGTATAATCTTGTGTCTTCTCTATTGATAATAAAGTTAATGTGACTATACAGCGGACTAATGTACTGTACATATTTAGAATGATTATCCATAGCCATCTTACACTTGGACTTCAGGTGAGACTTAAATAAGAGTGTCCTTGTACATATTTTGTATGAATATCCATTGCTGTTACACACTAGCATTTTTGTGACATTTCTGTGTGCGTCTTTAGACATATTTTATTAGTAATATCCAAAAAACTGTTTGCACTATGATTTTACATTTTCAAATGCTAAATACTATGAAATGTAATGTTTGCCTAAGCTTTGTAATGTACCAATGTCTTTGCAAACATTTTGATGTGGAGCTTTTCTCCCTGGGCCTCTACTGAAAATGGACATATATCCTGCCGGACTACCCCAGTCAACAAATGTAAATTAAATAAATAAATATGCACACCAAATTGACTAACATATACACACACACACACACACACACACACACACACACACACACACACACACACACACACACACACACACACACACATGCACACTGGCATTTTCAACCTTGTGAATCAGTAAGGTTGCCATCACTTATAACAAACACCGTAGCCCATGATCCCTAGCTACACTGATGCAGTCTTATTGGAGTACAATCTGCAAAGGAGATGCAGTTCATGACAGTCATTCTACTACCATGCCATGTGCTTGAGCTGCACACTGCAGCTTACTTACCTGTTTTAAATGTATGGCATACAACAATTGTTGGAGCAGTGCAGTGTACTACTACGCTAACTGACAAATTAAATTATATCACTTATTCTTCAATTCTTTATCAAGTGGGTGGAGATAATCAGCTGTAGGTCAAGCACTAGTATGAAACGTATTATGTGCTAAGAGTTCATTTTCAATTTATGTCCCTCACATTTGCAAATGTATAGACGTAATTAAATGGCTACACTGCACTACGTATCATTAAAATAACTGTGTCCTATGTTAACACCACTGACAGTATGACCACACAATACCACCAGTTGTTGCCTTCACAGACAGTTCAATGTCACTAGCATTGATAGGACATTGATTAATCTCTCCACAACCACTGTCTCATCAGTACATTACTAATTTTCTTTCAACCAGTACAATCAGAGCAGTCACTAGCTTCATTATACAGTTGCCATTTGTGAACTACTCACTGGTGGTGCTTTTAAATAACACTTCCAAATACACACAATGTAGGATGTTTATGACAACTGTATTTATTAATAAACCACATTTTGAAATCATGCTGGTGAAAAAAACAGTTTTCCTTACATTCCATGCATTTTATTAGTCATATGCATTCCTCCTAGTCATACACATTCCTCATATGTGGCACAAATCCTGTATACTGGCCTAATGCATCTGGGTAACGTTCACAAATGCGCCAGACACAACTCGGTATCACTCATTGCACTTTGCTTCCTAGTCTTCCATAACACCACACAGTAAATTGTCAATATGCAGAGTGCCGACAGCGACGGTTTTCATCCGCGTCCACCGGTATCCCAAAGATTGCACATCTATGTGTGTCAGTGACAGCAAGTACAGTCTGATGAAGTGCCACTACATTCATATCCTGAGACACAAATAGAAAAATGTTGATTATATAATGTCCCATTACAGTTAATTGACAAAAGGTGCAAAAGATTGCCTGACACTAAGTTACACAACTCATTTAAAAATGCTATAGTGCATGTGGAAATGCACAAGGCTACAGTATTGAAGATGCTGTTTCATAGAGCTATGTTATTTAGCAAGCCCAGCTTGAGTAACAGCCTGTTGATTACATATTTGAGTCTGTATGCATTGTGTATGAAATATAATAACCCATTCCTGCTGTAACATACTGTAATTAAACTTTGTTTGAATCTTGGCATTTCTACCACAAAGTTTTATTGTAAACTTGTACTTACAGGAATATGTGACAAACAGTTATGTGGTCCATTCCCACAGCAGACTCGTTCAATCGAAGTAGGCATGTCTCTGCAGCAGCGGCACACACACCATGGGGGAGGGATTTGTACTGGCCGCTGTGTATTTCCAACATTGCACATGTGTTGCTCCACCAGAATCTCCCGTAGCATTGCTGGAGTCCTTTCTGCTATCAAGGTGAAGAGAAGATGCATTTGGTCTTGAGAAAGACTGTTAATAATGGTCTGTAAATAAACATTAAAACAGATCAGTCAGTAATTTAAAATCTACCAGTTAGATGAATGTAAGGCAGTACTCACAACATATTTTGTATAGATTATGCGCGGAATACTGCAATAGCAAATTTAACTGCTAGGAGCGGACACCGACATGTAATTTTCTAATATGAGATTAAAACATGACACAAATGCTATCTGCATTATCTTTGTCACACAACTTAGCAAAGTACATACCATGCATGAAGATAAGTGTAGTTGTCGGCAATCAATAAGTTGCCTCTGGTCTGAGGATGCAGTGAATGCATGTCACACTCGAGCACCTCATAAGAAATCTTTGATAACAGAGCCACACACACACCAACTACATTTGAATGTCAGGAAAGATGCATCTCAGCACCCAATTTTTTTTCATTGCAGTCGAGGACAGTTTGTTGGGCTTCATATAGGACTTACCTCAGTTTTGCATTAGTTATTAATGGATGTGACTGAGGGTGGACTTGATATGACCGACTCCTGCCATGGCCAGCTTTTATGCAACACAGTCAGTAACCAATTGTACTATAATGTAATGTCAATGTCTCCCTTTTTTAAATTTTACCTGTAAACTGAGGTAATCTGTCTCCCCTTTGTGGTTCATGACAGCAGCTAAGTGTTGTCTGTCACTACTCATTCTTTCTGTTTCGTTGTCTAGATGTCTTCGACGTGAATTTCTAGGTCTTCCTCCTTGCAGTGTATCCCCACGAGTGGCCTGGGTCTGAGAAGGTGCGTTCATAGTGTTCCTATTTGCCATGCCTGTGTAGACTAAAAAATGTAAAATGGGTGAGAAGCACAATAGTAATACACGTTATTAGCACAGCACTACTTGTAAATCGTTAAACCCTCTGTACACCAGTTGACTGGATAACCAGACTCTCATTGGACAAGCCTAGCAATCTGTTAATCTCAGACATACCACACTCATTTGTCAACCAAATTGCAGTAACCAGGCATACATTGTGACAAAGTGTAACTCCATTACAGTGCAATTAAGGCAAACCTGAACACAGATGCTAACTTTTACTATTGCTGCAATGCAACTGTTTACCAGTTGCTTTTAATGGAACCACGAGTTACCTCACAAAAAGTGTGATAATGTCAGTAGTATTTCAAGAAAGGAGTATACAATGGAATTTCAGTTGTTTCACTCATTCATGCACTGCAGTAATCCAGTTTTGTAGATAGTATAGCAGCAGATTTGAATGTCTAAATATAATTCTAAGTAGTCTCAAGTGAGATTACTGTATGGGAGTACTCCGACAAAGTAGAACCCTTGACCCAAATTAGAGTGCATTCACTGTGCGATGCCAATGTAATAGTATTCTAAATAGTAGCAAGAACAGAATTATGAATAAAGCATGGCAAACCAGTATTGACATCATTGAAGTACAAAGTGTCAGCATTACAGGTGTATTTGCCATATGCATACACATTTTACAGATTAAAAGTAATGGCATCACTATGCATTCCTGGATGGATAAACAATGTGACAGTATTCGAACACAACGTATCTGGCTGTGAAACCCACTCGAATCATATAAAGTAATCAGCACCAGGAAACATAAAACAACCTGTTTTAGCAATGTATCATATATCAAGTTCCCCATGACACGTCTCTGCAACTATTCAGACTGATTTCACCTACATCCACACCTTACCTGCGCAGACACATGGTTAACAGATGTTGTCATGGGCTACATTAAGATCCAGAATCATGCTGTAACACTACTAATACCTAACAGCCAGTATACCATGTATAGTCCACTGATGCCTGTTTAAAAACAAAAACAAAGGTTATATTAAGGGAAAAATTAAATGAAAACTGAGAAACAAGTCTTTTGACAAAGGAAATGTGTCCACACCGAATATGCTGAATAAAAAACAGTGGACAGACTAAGGACCAGAATCATAGCAGTTGTACGAGACGTTAATAGGCTGGTAGTGGATGCTCTGTTCCTTCCAATAAACCTAAATACAGAAAATGTCAAAAATGAAATAGAGTAATGCAAATTATGTGGCTTATAGTTATGTGATACATGGGAATAGATGTGAAGGAAAAAGGTTATTAATGTTAACTTGCAGTAGACTGCTATTATTGTCATGTAGATATAAAATGGCGTATGTCACAAGTGATGATTCACTAAGTGTATGTCAAGAAACATACTTACACAGATTCATGCACTACTAAATTGACTACAATGACAGGTGCAATGACTGACCAATTAGGAGAAAATAAGATATACATAACTTTCACTTGTGGAAATTCAATTGCCGATGTGCACCACAGAGGATCGGTGAGGTGTTTTTTTCTGTTTTGCTGGCACCTAAAAGGAAGCTATGGTCTCTTCCAAATTCTGTGACTGCTGTAGAAATCTGGAGGAGTGCTCAGCTACCAGCTCGCTTGTACTTGGCGGTGCATAGGGAGCAATTGTGGCCTGTATGTTTCTTGGATCATCATGCGCAAGAGTGGCTGGTCCTTGTAGTCTACCTGTGTGTGTCAATCAGTTTCTTCAATGTTACTAAGTATCTGTAGTCTTTCTCCACTTTTTTACGCACGACTGTCCATCGCTCACTTTTCTTGTTATACTTTCTTCAATACCTGCAATTACAAGCATATTGGTGTTAAGATACAAAGACATTGAAATAACACCCTCTCTCAGGGTAATAATTTGCATAGCACATATTCTCGTCCAAATGAGGAATGGATCACCCACTAGACTAACACTGGTGTTACACACAGAAGTCGGTATTTCAGTCAGAGCAGCTGAAAACCGAGCTCTTGCCTACTGACGTCCTGACACAAAACTGTAATATGTTGTAACTTCTGCACACCAGTGAATAGAGTGTATCAAATTTTAACAAAAGCATTGCTATGACTATGGTTCACAAATATGGATTGTAGTCTGTTCTTACACAATTTGTCCGTGCTTGTTACGCTGGTAGGGGCGATGAAGGTGCTTGTTGTGGTCTATAGCAGCTAAAAAAGTATGAGCACGATAAGCTGGAAATGTATAGGCCTGTCGTTTAGATGCATACTTTAGTATGAGTTGGTGGAACTGTTCCAAATCCGCTGCTGTTCTACACAAAGGAAAAAATAAATAACACATTAGAAGTCATAGTATTAATGTCGACATCCACGTTAATGTGTAATAGTTTACATACTTAAACCCAATGGCTACCTGTAGCTCAAGTAATGCTTTACTTTTTCGACAAATTTGGGATCCAGAATAATGTTCCTCAATTTTTCATGCACGGGGCATTCAGGCTCCAACCATGGAGCTGTATGGTCTGGCCCCAGAGACTCATGCTCACAGTGGGCCATTGATTGATTGCCAGTTGTTCCCATTACCCACTCATGTTGATTTACAACATGGTATAACACACCACTCCAATGCACCTGTGGTTACAACAGAAAGAATAAACTGTGGTGGTTGCTAATAATTAGAAAAAGTATTTCATGTACTAATTAACATTATGCATTTTCAAACCATGAATTGTTCCATATCATGAAAGTGCTGACAACAAAACCAGAAGTGATTGACTATTTGCTTGATCCACTGGCACAGAATTCTGCAGGCACGCTGTTGACCTGCCTGTAGGTTGATCCAAAAAAAGAAAAAAAGAACATTCAACCTCTACTAAACCTTTTCCGGATAAAATCATGCAGAAGCAAGATGAAAATTATGATGTTATCTCCAATTAGCAGGTGTTTATGCACTCTATATGTTCCCAAACATGTGGATACAAGGAAAGGCTAAGGTACTTAACAAACTTATAGTTTAAGTAGATTTGTTATAATTAAGTACTAATCTGCAGTTGCACAAAGGTAAGACATTTGCCTGAAACCGTAATATAGGAAGTCATTTTTTCTGGTATCCACCCACCAATAAAAAACTAGGTATGTAGATTGGAGTCATACGATAAGACATTTTCTATACACACACAAGTATTCATAGCAAAGAGCTGGACTGGCCAGCATGATGCACTCCTTTGTGAAACCAACATCAGTGTTTAATATGTGTGTGTGTAGAAATATCGGAACTAAAACTTTAGAACAACTAAACCTGCAAACATCAGCAGTCAGTAATTAAATGTAACTTGTTAATTCTTTTGCAAAGATTCTTCACTCCATGCCACATATCGAAGGAGTGCGTGATTGATGCATAGCTGGTCCCTGTGAAAAAAGAAAATGTGAACATTGTGTTGTCACAATGAATGTACGTATTGAGGATCATACAGACAGAAGTCTTACTCATCAATTTGGCAATCTGTGGATGTGCATCGGTGACCACCTCATCTGTGTTGACATGGTGTTCTTAGAAGAATGTCAATGCACTTTTCAAAGGCTATTTTCTCCATTTTTGGAGAACTCAGGCCAGTCTGTCTCTTGTCCACCACATGCACTAGCAAAATCTCTTTGGTGTTCTCATCCATGCATGTATATGTGCAGTACTGCGCACAGTGGCCCGGACTATCCATACGTCCATCACCTAGCAACATTCACAGCAGTTTCTATTAGTCTGGAATTAAAACAGGTAGCACAAATACATTGCACATACATAAGAAAAGAAATGACAGCTGTACTCGCCCAAAATTGTCACATTCATTTGTTCATGAGCCAACATCTGTTCAACCATGTCATTCCAGTAGTCATGTACAACTGGGACCACATACCTTCGCTGTAAACGATAATAAGTCATTTTGTTGAGCAATGGCAAACTAAGACACTTTGCCAGCAGTGCAATATTGCCATAATTGTTTCCTGTCAGGAAGATCACTGCTGCTAACATAAGGTTCCCTACATTAAGACCCTGCCGTACTGTTGGCTGACTTGACCACTGATAAGCTAGATGACCATTGCAGCAGACCTAAAAGAAAGACATTGTGGTAAGTTACTTAGCATGTCAACTACTGCAACAGAGCATATCAGATATGGTAGCCTTGTAGTACCAACCCAGGACAGCGTGATGGCTGATCCTTTCATTTTGTATGTAAGGGAGACACTTTCTCGACATACATCACAGCAGTGTAACGTGTACTTGTGTGCTAGCTCAAGGAGATTTTTCTTATACACTAGAAGCATCATTTCCTTTGAAAGTGATTCTGCACTATATTCATAATCTAAAGTCAGTGGTAATGCAATAGCTGACCCTTGTCCTGTACTAGGCTCTGGTGCTGTGCTGTGCATGACAGATTCCATATCACTTTCCCGATCTTGTAAATTGGCTTCAGGATCCCAACAGTTTCTTAATGAGCTGATCGCAAGTGATGACAGAGGACATTGTGAAACAGCATCAGAACAGAAAGGGAGAGACAAAGTGACAGACAATTAGGTCAATGTAAAGTTACACGGATACATCCATAAATGATCCACGATCAGTAAAGATTATACCTTTGAAGAGAAATATCAACTGTCGATGAATGCACATTTGTCGTGTATACCTCTCTGTGAGTAGTTCGTCGATGAATGAGGAAATCCGGTGTGCTACATGCCAAAGAAAAAAATTGGATTCAGTACAGTATTGCATACTTACTAATTAGATGATGCCATTCACAACGGTAATGCAAATTACTAACCTGGTTGATGTTGTTGCTGTGTGTGCCAGTGGTGTGCTGGAATGGAGCTCATACCCATTAGGATTTAGCACTTCACTGCTGCTTACAATGTCTTCCAGTGGAACTACATCGGAGATGTTGTCATCCTCACTTTCTGTCGTGTGCCTGCAAAATTAAGTGAAGATAAGCAGCAAGGCATTTGCTAAGCTGACCTGGCACTGTCATGGACACACAGAAGACTGTCCAAGCTAGCACAGTACTGGACATGTGAGGAGTGGTCATGTAAGTTTACCTGCTGCTGTCACCAAATATACTTGGAGCTGTCAATGTAGTAGATGTATTAACCTTGGCGGACATTGGTGTTGACTGAAGGGCTGGCAATGATGACTGCTCTGGATCCGTAGATGACTGGTAACATTGGTTGTCATACCTGCAATCAAGTTAGGTGATAGTGTGGCATCATAAAATTGATTGACTCGACTTGATATCACTTCTATACTCTTTTCCATGAAAGTATAATGCAGTCAAAGCATGCAGTATTACGGCCTACTTTGTGCTGTCTTCTCGAGTTTCTGTCAACACTATGTGCTACATATGTGGCACATTGGCATACATAACCCATTTGTTTGAGACGAACAATGTAGTGATAAATCTTTACTTAAGATGTAGTGTGCACATGGTGTAGTGCTTTGCAAATTTAAGAACTTGGCTGATAAGCGTACAGCACCAACAAGTGCACTAGTGCCAGAGAACAGACTGACTGTACCCTGTTTTCTGTACAAAATATTGTGAGTAGTTTGGTCTAACTTCTTGTACACATTTTGGTCTTATAACACAGGGAAAGCTTGTGGCTGATAAGTTTGCTGCAATGATTGAATGAGAATTGTCTGATGGCAAGCAGAGTGCCAGATGTGGTCATATAGCTGCAATGTACTCTCGCCTTGTGTGTAATCTATACGGAGGTTTGCTGAAAGTGATCATAATACATCTGTTATTCACATGGATGAATTAGAGGAGTCTGAAGTGTAATCTGGCTATTAATATTGGTGTGTGTTACTGTAGGCTCAGTTCAGTTGCAAACGGTCTAATATCTGATCTCCAGTAATGGTAAGTGTGCAGCACTGTACTACCAGATGTGAACAAGCACCTGAATAACCGATTCAAATGAAACTAAAATGATAACAGTGAAATTGTCATGATCAAATGCATAACTGCAATCATTGACAACATGTGATGTGAGAAATGATGACCGGACTCAACAATTATTAGTGATGGTCCATTATAAGAAATGTGTGTATTTGCTTACAATGCAGTACTTGCATGTACTTTATGCAATTGTTTAAACTACAGCTGAAAAAAACATGTGTAGTCAACAATTTGCTGGACATAAGATACTCAAACTAATCACTATCACGACAATAAGGCCATGGGTTTACTATGATAATGAGTACGGCCTGCTTAGTAACAAGTTATAGGACCACATGCTACAAGTTGCCTTCATAATAATGTCTCCAGACACTAGTAAACATCAACACAGTAAAGCTAAACAATTCAATGTTTCATGTGAGATAAGTAATATTGCCGATGTTGAATCGGTCCAGCAGCCTTACATATCCAGCAGGAACAGAGCCACTTCCTCATGTGATTTTACTTGCAGATGCTGCTTCAGAGCCAGCCAGCGATCAAATTGACTGCCAATGACAATACGCGTTCATCCACGCTTCGCATCCAGATCTTTCTTCAATCTTTTCTGAGCCGACAGTGTTACTGACTTGCGCTTCCCATTTGTCTTGGAGCTGTTGGTGCACATGGTTGACCATATGTACCTAGCACTTTTGAGAACTGCAGAGGAATCGACATGTGTTAATGTTAATATACCTTACTAACCTGACCACTAGGGATTACATTGTTCTTGACATGCACAGGAGTTTGTCAGCTGCATTCTGATATCAGACATATGAAGTAGCATTGTTGTGGATTGCATTGTCACAAAGATGCTCATAGTAGAGTACTTTAAGTCAAGGGATGTGATCAGAGACACAGATTAGGCAGTTGATAGTGCTGATAATGATTCAATGGTTAACATGCAAGACCTGAGTAATGACCTTGCTCATTAGCAGGGTCACTAATTGTATGACAGCTGTGGAATGGATGTAATGGAAAATGATGAACTGTTGACATTAACTGAAACA
Organism: Protopterus annectens; assembly: GCF_019279795.1. NCBI lineage: Eukaryota > Metazoa > Chordata > Ceratodontiformes > Protopteridae > Protopterus > Protopterus annectens. The sequence continues at coordinate 1,710,014,428 of NC_056741.1, read as the reverse complement.
CTTACATGTACTGCAGTATGCATAAAAGTCAGTAGTGAGCTTGTGGAGAAAGGTTACCTGTTCCCATGCCCATCACACATACCTCATGAAATCCCTACTAACTGTCCCCTACCTTGTATCTGTTAAGAGCAGGTCATAAATGCCTTTTCAAAGGACAATCTATGGGAAGGGCAAACTAAATAGTGCTTACACTGACCCTGCATAGTACAGACCCATTAACCCGACTACCCTTACCTGAAAGTTCATGGAAATAATCCTCATGGACCTTATAAACAAAGATACAGGTAATCTCAAAGCAATTGTCCCTACACAGTTGGGAGTTCAAAAAAGGAAGATCATGCCCGGTAAGCGTGGTGGACTTGTTCGATAGAGTCTGCAGGGTGCTGATCTAAATGAATTTGCTGCAATCAGCCAAGCTGGAGTAAGCCAACGTTTGTAACCCTATCCTAGACTCAGCCATCACTGACAAACACAACTAGGTAGCAACCCATATATCACTACTAGGGTCACTAACTGGATGAATAACAGAGGTCATATGTTCAAAATAGGGTAATTGACCTCGAACAAAAGAGCTGTAAACAGTGGTGCTCCACAGGGATCAGTCCTGGGACCTGTGCTGTTTGGCATCTATTTGTCCAAAGTGCAAGAGATAGCCAAAGGTTTGTGGTTGACTGCAAACTGGGATCGGTCACATGTCAACCTCATGGAAGCGGGTGACACACAAGGAAATGACAGGTGGCAAAGTCAGGGGCCTTGACCTCAATGCCAATAAAAGTTATGATTACTTGCAGTAAAAACAATGTTTAGTCTAAGTGCCACATCAATAGCAACACCGTAAGGATGCACTCAGTGGTGATAGACGTGGGCACTCTGGATGACAGCAAACGTACATGTCTACATACGGTTATGAAAAGGTTTCAATTACTACACAATGCAGAAAAAAAGTGAATTGCATCCAGAACAAAAAACAGTTATACCTCCCAGTACTATTCCCTCATGAGGCCAAAAATTGAGAAAAAAGCCTTTTTTGGTCTGTCCTGTCCCTGCTACACAAACACCATGACATCCCTGCATTCTATAGTGCTCATCTCACAACCTTCCAAGCACCTGCTGCAACTGCAAAAAAAAAATAAGCAGTTACTCACAAGGAACAATGAAGGTATTCAGCATCGGTCCAATGTGGATTACCTAAAGTCAGTGTCACTTTATTCTCTTCCATACATACATAGGTGATATATGCCTTAAATAGATCCTATAAGTTGAGCAGGATGTCCATAAATTAAAAAAAAAAAAGCCAGCTATACAGACAGATAAGTTAAGCACATTATTACAGGAAAGAATTGCCAGGACAACAACAACAACAGCAGTTGCACACACAGACAGACACACACAGGCACACACGTGGACAAAGCCGGAAATGAAGGGGTGATACAGAAACAGTGAAAATGTAGAAAGAGTGCTGTTACAAACATAGAACATTGAAGGACTAACATGTTTGGATTTGCAGTAATTTTCTAAGGAGTTGCAAGTCTGAAACATAAATAGTACAGTGATGGAATAACAGGTTTTCAAATTTGCATGAATTTTTTTGAAGTGTAACAAGTATGAAACAGGAATAGCTGTCATTATTTTTTGACAGGAAATCTAAAGTTGACAGGATTTATCAGAAAACTGCAATGTCAGTAATGCAGCAAAGCAAATGGTGCAACACTAAAGTCCTTTAGTGAGAAAAAGTAGAGTTGAGAGATATGGGGCACACATACACATCTGTACAAAGCCAAAAATATGTTTGGTGGCATAGGGCCATAAACTATGATAACTTGAAACATTTGCACTTAGAAAAATAGCACATACATGGAATTGTAGGTATAACATTTGCACAACATATCACAAGGGCGTGAACTCTACAGGTACAGCGATGGAATAACAGGTTTAGCATTTGCACAAACTGTGTGAAGGGTCTCAAATGTGAATCCAAAATAATTTATTTTGCATTTGTTAATTCGGTTATTCTTGCTGGCCTGCATGGCCTTTTTCAGAAAAATGAGGAGAAAAGATCCAGATTCCATAATGGTAGATATGCAGTTAGTATAGAACATCGGACGGGAAAGAATGTGTTGTGAAATACATAGCAAAATAAATGGATAAAAGTAAGTGATCTATAGCATAACACAAACTAGAAGAAACAGAATACTAATATCAAAGGACAAACGAAAACATAAGTGCAGTGTGACAGGGATTAAAATAGAAGTTATGGAGCAGGGAAGTCAGCTTAAGAATGCAAGTATGCCTCTGATAAAAAAGAAGATGAGTCATTGAGCAGTACCAGACTTAAGAGATGTGGTGAAATGTAGTAGAGGACAGCTGGTGGGAGTCAAAATTGCTTATATACACCATGAAGCCATTAAATTATTTTGTATACTCACACAAACAAATCAAGGTGTGGCATCAAGAACTACATATCTAGAATTAGGGCAGCAGGAACACACATTGTATTATTTTGTTTTCATAGGTTCATAGGTTCATACTAGGCTATCTGCCCTAGGGCATTTATAAGCCTAGCCAGAGTGTGTTTGGCTTTCACCACCCATTTTAAATTAATTTTGTTATGCCTTTTTTTGAGGTTAGTATGCTGTGCCTCTGCCTAACAGTGACACAGAATTGATAGCCGGGGTAAACCTACGATCTCCCATCCACTCATCAAGATTCCTCTTGAAGAGAGTCAATGTGGGACTCTGCCTAACCTGGACTGGGATTTTATTCCAGAGTGAAGGGAGCCTCTGGGTTATGAATCTGTCCCTCCAGCATGTCCTATTTATTTCAGTGCTGAGGTTCAAGTCTCTCGAGCGTGAAGCTCGATGGGATTTGGATTTTCTGAGGTGCAGCATGTCCATTAATTCCGGGTTGGACATGGCTTTATACGTCAGGCACAGATCGCCTCTGAGCAGGTGGTATGCCACTGAGTAGAGCTGGAGTTTCTTTAACCGGGCAGCATATGGCATCTGTTTGAGCCCTTTGATCCTCTTGGTGAGGTACTTTTGGGGCCTTTCCAGTTGCTGCAGGTGTCTGGTAAGGTACATCCCAAAAGGGGCATTGTACTCAATTATGGGCCTGATGAGGGATGAGTAAAGAGGCACGATGACCTCCCCTGATCTAGATGTGAATCCCTTCATGATTAGGTGGGCTATATAAAGAGTTTTTCTAACCACTTTGGCCACGTGGTTGTCAAATGAGAGATTGCTATCAACTTGGGTCCCCAGGTCCCTAATGACATCTTCTGTACTTAATGGACTACCACCTATGTGGTAATTTGTGGGCACTTTGTTTTTGCCAAAGGGGATGGCTATACACTTTTTGGCGTTTAGCTTGAGGCCATGGCTCTGGCACTACTTGTCTGTTTCTATGAGGCCCTTTTGGAGGATGCTTGTGTCGGCTGGAGAGTTGATTATGGCGCCCAGTTTGCAGTCATCTGCGAACTTGGTCAGCCACAGTCCTTCCGTGTTGGCCTGTACCGCCGAGAAATATATACCGAACAAGAGAGGTCCCAGGACTGAGCCTTGTGGGACGCCACTTGTAACTGGTTTGGAGTCTGACATGGCTCCAGCAATTCTAACCATGTGGGTTCTGTCCTTGAGCCAGTTTGCAACCCATCTAATGACATAGGGGTTTATATTTAAGCTGGTGAGCTTATCTATAATGCCCGAGTGGGGTATTGTATCGAAGGCTTTTGTGAGGTCCAGGTAGGCCCTTGTCAATGGCCTTGGTGACTGTTTCAAAGAAATCGACCAGGTTTAAGAGGCAGGATCTGCCCTTAACAAAGCCAAACTTGGTAGGATCCAGTGTCTGTAGGTCCCCAATATCTTTATTTATGAGGTCCATGATGATCCTTTCCATAGCTTTGCAGACCAAGCTAGTCAGGCTTATGGGGTGATAGTTTCCAGGATCCGTTGAGGCACCACCTTTGTGGAGAGGGACCACTGTTGCTGTACGCCACTCTTTGGGTACATATCCTGTAGTAAGGCTAAGATTGAACAGTAGTTTTATGTTTGGGTTTAGCTCTTCTTGGAGTTCATGTAGGACGCGGCCCGGGACACCATCTGGTCCCATTGATGCTGTGTTTTTTGCTTTGGAGAGGGCGGCTCTTTCCTGAGCATCTGAGATGTCAGGGGGGCAGCACTCTGTTGGGATAGATATTTGCCCTTTTGGTGGGGGTTTGCACTGAACCTGTCAGCTAGGATGTTGGCAATGTCTGTGGGCTCGGTGTATTTTTTGTCATTTTGGACTAATTCTGAGCATATCTGGGAATTCCCACCCAGGTTCCTAACATAACTAAAGAAAGCCTTGTGATTATCCTTAGTGTCCTGTGCAATTTTTCTCTCGAAGCTGGCCTTAGACGATTTTATGAGTGCCAGTAGTTTTTTGCTAATACTGATCAGAGATGCCTTCCCTTTTTGGGATTTTGCTCTATCATGTAGTAGCTTCGTCCTTCTATTGTATAGTTTGTTTATGGCTGGGGTCCACCAGATAGGACGTCTGCCTTTGGAGGATTGGATCTTGGTTTTATTTGGGATTGCATGATCCATGCATTCCTGAAGGTGTTCATAGAATGTGTTTATAAAGGATTCTGCGGTCTGGGCCGTATTTTCCACAGGCCAGGGGGCTTTGAAGGATTCCGCCTCAGTTTTGAGGCGTGTGAAATTTGCTTTAGAGAAGTTTTTCACTGTGGTTTTCTGGGCAGGGGGTGGGGTCGGGATGTGAATATCCAGTGAGATTAGTTTATGGTCTGATCTTACCAATGAGGGATACACTTCTGGTCTGGAGCATCGTGTCCCCATGTTGGTGATGATCAGGTCCAGTATGTTTTCCCCTCTTGTGGTAGTGGTAACAAGTTGTTCCATAGCATTTGAGTTTATAAATTCTAGGAACCTTTGGGCTAGGGTGTTGGAGCTAGAGTAATGCTCCCAGTCTATGTTTGGGTAGTTAAAGTCACCCAATATAATGGTGTTTGGAGAGACCTTCATATTTTCCAGTATTCTCAGGAAGGCCGAGTGGGGTTCCTGTGTTTGGGAGGGTGGTCTGTAGCAGGCTATAAACTGGAAGGCAGTTTTACCCACTGTTAGTTGCACATGGATAGTCTCTGGTGCTTCGTGCTGTGCCGCCAACCTGGAGGTGTGGGTATCTTTGACGAATATTGATACTCCCCCTCCTTTTGTGGTTCGGTCCAAGTTTTGGGGCTGAAAAGCATGGTATGAGATATAACCTGGTAGTGCTGGGGTGCTCTCGGGAGCCTTGAACCAGGTTTCTGTTACTGCACAGATATCGATGTTCTCCATGCTAAGGAGAGTTTTGAGTGCGTGCATCTTGAGGTTTAGACTTCTGGCGTTGAGTAGTTTCTTATCCCTTGTGATACCTATGGAGGTGGGTTTGTCTTTTGAGCCTTGCCTAAAAAAGGCACTATGGGGGTAGCAAGAGCCTTTGCCAATATCCAAAAGCCCAGGGGTGACAGGTGCAAACCATCCCTAGCGAAGCATCGTGGCTTGTCGAGCATGTCATCCCAGGCTGACAGGCATTGGATCCCCTTTGAATGACACCAATACTTAAGCCAATTGTTGAAATTGATCATCTTGTCTTCATATTGTGGCATCATTCTTGGTGAGGGTAAGATGCTACTCAAAGTCAGGGTCATACCGGCCTGGGCTACATGCTCAGAGAGCTCCTCTATGTCTCTTTTCATGTAGTCCAGGGAGGTACATCTCAGGTCATTCACACCAGCATGGACAATGACTGAGTCATATTTGTACTTGCCTTGGAGTGACCTGAGTGCTTGTGTTATGTGGCGGATCCTAGCGCCCGACAGGCAGCTCACCGTGACCTTCTCCTTGTTCAGCCTGGTGAGCGGGGCGTCAGTGTGCCTGACGATAGTCACCTATTACAAGTGTATCAGGTGTGTTGTTTAGCCTTAAGGGCTGTGACTGTTCGGCACACTGGCTTTGTGAGCTATGTGTTGCACGTGTTTTGTTTTGGGGTAGCGGTTGCTTGGGTGTCTGCTTTGGAGGTCTCTGCTGCTTAGACAGATTTTTATTTAGAGCCTCCGAGTATGTTTTTGTGTGTTTATGTGTTTGGTTTGTTGTCATGGTAGGTCTATGAGAGACTGGAATTGTAGTGAGTGTGGTTTCCTTCTCCTCCTGACTGGTTACGTCAGTACTGAGTTGAGAGAGCTTATCCTCCAGTTTGGCTATATGGTTGCATCTCTCACATGTGTTGGAATTTGTTGGGAGGAGGAGAGGGTTGTCTGTGTACATGAGGCAGTTGTAACATTGCCTCAAGATTCCCAGATTCACCAGCTGGACCGGAGAGGAGATTGACAACTGACCTTTGGACATGCTAGAATAGTATTGGGAATTCCTTTATAATTGAAAAAAAGGGCCAGTGGGGAACAAGGTACTCAAGGGGAGTTTGTGAGGATGTAGTGCTTTTAATTTTTTAGAGCTGACTTATATAATTGTTTTAGTGAGCAAGTGCCAGGTAACTTAAATGCAATGTGTTACAGGTAACTTAAATGCAAAAATGACAAACAGTAACTTTCTTTCAAGTGAAACAAGGAAATAAATACAGTAAGCAATGCAGATATCACTAGGGATCCACAGAAGTGCTAAAAGGCCGCGTTTTAGGTGGAATTAGCATTTCAGGGAAATAAACAAACAACAAGCATACAAACAAAACTAAATTCAACAGGCCTGGATCTAGTCTATACTACAGCAAACAAGGTGTACCAATTTCAGTAAGAAACAGTTAGAATATGCAGGCACTATAAGCCTTTAACCAGAAATTCCCAGCTCA
>NC_056741.1:1709990639-1710007088 GCF_019279795.1 Protopterus annectens | reverse complement strand
TTTAAAATTTGAAAAAATAAAGAAAATCTACCAGCCAAAAACAAAACTTACCTAAAAAAAGGTCAAAATTTTGACTAAAAAAGAAACAACAAAAGGCTAAAGAAACACAAAAAAATTCCAGCCTAAAAAACCCTTATCAATTTATAATTTAAAAAAGAAATATTTAAAACATAAAAAACCCAGGAAACCAAACTAAAAAAAAAAAGGGTTTTAAAATTTTGGGAAAAATAGAGCTTTAATAAGAAAAAATTTTACAGTTTGTGTAGCCACAAAAGAAATTTAACAGATAAGAGAAGACTAAGAATGTTTAAAGAAAAAGACAAAATGCGAAGGAAACAAAAAAAATCATTCAGTAGAAAAACATTTACATTTAATAATGTTAAAATTTTAAAAACATTAAAAAAATTTCAGTGAAAAATAAAAAATTTAAAACGGGGAAAATAATACAATGAATCAATAAAGCATTTAAAGGAAAACCTTTAAAAATTTTAAAAAAAATAATTGGCGCTTTGGGAAAATTTAAGGTTCCATTTACCCTGCTCCAACCTACAATACAAGCAGATTTAAAGAAAAGGGGTTTATATAAAATAAAATGGAAGATAAGAAAAGTTACTAAAAAAACCCTTCTTTACCCAATCAACCCTCAAAGGGTTAGAGCCTTGAGCCAAAAAAAAACCCTCAAAAAGGAATGAAGAAACATAAAAAAATCAATCCTCAGAAAACCCTTTAAAAATTTATAATTTAAAAAAAGAGAATTTTTTAAAAAGCATAGAAATAACACTCACAAAGAGAAAATCAAAGTAGCAGTATGAAAAAGCAGTTTACAATTTAGTAATTTAAATAAAAAGAGCAATTATAGTAATGCACACTGTTACAGTTCCTAGCTGTAGCCACTAAATGAAAGTTTTAAACAGATCAAGAAGCAGACTCGAGAATCCTTTTAACAGACAAAAATGCACAGAAAAGTTCGGATAGAGCACTCACAAACAGACAATACAACTCTCAGTATGAAAAAGCAGTTTACAGTTAAGTAATGTTAAAACAGTTTAAAACAGTACATAAATGCAGTGAAACAATAAAAAAAGCTTTATAACAGTGCAAAAATATAGTAGATCAACTGTATAGCACACATATAAGTGTTTCAGAAGTGCAATTCAGTGAAATAAGTGTAAGAAATAACTTAGCCTACTCTTGGAATCTTAAGGAATTTCCACTTATGCAATGCAATCCAGAGCCTGACAATACAAGCAGAACCTTTATAAGACACAGGGTTTATATAGCAGTAAGAATGGAAGAGTTGGAAGATCAGATTACTACTCAGCCCCTGCTATTACCCAATCACTCGTACCACAGAAGGTCAGGAGGCCTTGTTAGTCTCAATAATAATAATGAAGACAATCAACAGAAAATGGCTGCCAGAAACACAAACAAAACTTCCAGCCTACACAACAGGCCTCTATCAAGATTATGCCACCTGAGCAGAACACAGAAACCTCACTTTAAAAGCATAGAAATAACACCCACAAAGAGAAAATCAAAGTCGCAGTATGAAAAAGCAGTTTACAATTTAGTAATTTAAATAAAAAGAGCAATTATAGTAATGCACACTGTTACAGTTCCTAGCTGTAGCCGTTAAATGAAAGTTTTAAACAGATCAAGAAGCAGACTCGAGAATCCTTTTAACAGACAAAAATGCACAGAAAAGTTCAGATAGAGCACTCACAAACAGACAATACAACTCTCAGTATGAAAAAGCAGTTTACAGTTAAGTAATGTTAAAACAGTTTAAAACAGTACATAAATGCAGTGAAACAATAAAAAAAGCTTTATAACAGTGCAAAAATATAGTAGATCAACTGTATAGCACAATTATAAGTGTTTCAGAAGTGCAATTCAGTGAAATAAGTGTAAGAAATAACTTAGCCTGCTCTTGGAATCTTAAGGAATTTCCACTTATGCAATGCAATCCAGAGCCTGACAATACAAGCAGAATCTTTATAAAACATGGGGTTTGTATAGCAGTAAGAATGGAAGAGTTGGAAGATCAGATTACTACTCAGCCCCTGCTATTACCCAATCACTCGTAGTACAGAAGGTCAGGAGGCCTTGTTAGTCTCAATAATAATGAAGACAATCAACAGAAAATGGCTGCCAGAAACACAAACAAAACTTCCAGCCTACACAACAGGCCTCTATCAAGATTATGCCACCTGAGCAGAACACAGAAACCTCACTTTAAAAGCATAGAAAGAACACCCACAAAGAGAAAATCCAAGTCTCAGTATGAAAAAGCAGCTTACAATTTAGTAATTAAAATAAAAAGAGCAACTATAGTAATGCACACTATTACAGTTCCTAGCTGTAGCCACTAAATGAAAGTTTTAAACAGATCAAGGAGCAGACTCAAGAATGCTTTTAACAGACAAAAATGCACAGAAAGTTCAGATAGAGCACTAACAAACAGACAATACAACTTTTAGTATGAAAAAGCAGTTTACAGTTAAGTAATGTTAAAACAGTTTAAAACAATACATAAATGCAGTGAAAATAAAAAAGCTTTATAAGTGCAAAAATATAGTAGATCAACTGTATAGCACAATTATAAGTGTTTCAGAAGTGCAATTCAGTGAAATAAGTGTAAGAAATAACTTAGCCTGCTCTTGGAATCTTAAGGAATTTCCACTTATGCAATGCAATCCAGAGCCTGACAATACAAGCAGAATCTTTATAAAAGACGGGGTTTATATAGCAGTAAGAATGGAAGAGTTGGACGATCAGATTACTACTCAGCCCCTGCTATTACCCAATCACTCGTACTACAGAAGGTCAGTAGGCCTTGTTAGTCTCAATAATAATGTAGACAATCAACAGAAAATGGCTGCCAGAAACACAAACAAAACTTCCAGCTTACACAACAGGCCTCTATCAAGATTATGCCACCTGAGCAGAACACAGAAACCTCACTTTAAAAGCAGAGAAAGAACACCCACAAAGAGAAAATCTAAGTCTCAGTATGAAAAAGCAGTTTACAATTTAGTAATTTAAATAAAAGGAGCAATTATAGTAATGCACACTATTACAGTTCCTAGCTGTAGCCACTAAATGAAAGTTTTAAACATATCAAGGAGCAGAATCAAGAATGCTTTTAACAGACAAAAATGCACAGAAAAGTTCTGATAGAGCACTAACAAACAGACAATACAACTTTTAGTATGAAGAAGCAGTTTACAGTTAAGTAATGTTAAAACAGTTTAAAACAGTACATAAATGCAGTGAAATAATAAAAAAAGCTTTATAAGAGTGCAAAAATATAGTAGATCAACTGTATAGCACAATTATAAGTGTTTCAGAAGTGCAATTCAGTGAAATAAGTGTAAGAAATAACTTAGCCTGCTCTTGGAATCTTAAGGAATTTCCACTTATGCAATGCAATCCAGAGCCTGACAATACAAGCAGAATCTTTATAAAAGACGGGGTTTATATAGCAGTAAGAATGGAAGAGTTGGACGATCAGATTACTACTCAGCCCCTGCTATTACCCAATCACTCGTACTACAGAAGGTCAGGAGGCCTTGTTAGTCTCAATAATAATGAAGACAATCAACAGAAAATGGCTGCCAGAAACACAAACAAAACTTCCAGCCTACACAACAGGCCTCTATCAAGATTATGCCACCTGAGCAGAACACAGAAACCTCACTTTAAAAGCATAGAAAGAACACCCACAAAGAGAAAATCCAAGTCTCAGTATGAAAAAGCAGTTTACAATTTAGTAATTTAAATAAAAAGAGCAATTATAGTAATGCACACTATTACAGTTCCTAGCTGTAGCCACTAAATGAAAGTTTTAAACATATCAAGGAGCAGAATCAAGAATGCTTTTAACAGACAAAAATGCACAGAAAAGTTCTGATAGAGCACTAACAAACAGACAATACAACTTTTAGTATGAAAAAGCAGTTTACAGTTAAGTAATGTTAAAACAGTTTAAAACAGTACATAAATGCAGTGAAATAATAAAAAAAAGCTTTATAAGAGTGCAAAAATATAGTAGATCAACTGTATAGCACAAATATAAGCCTTTCAGAAGTGCAATTCCGTGAAATAAGTGTAAGAAATAACTTAGCCTGCTCTTGGAATCTTAACGAATTTCCACTTATGCAATGCAATCCAGAGCCTGACAATACAAGCAGAACCTTTATAAGACACAGGGTTTCTATAGCAGTAAGAATGGAAGAGTTGGAAGATCAGATTACTACTCAGCCCCTGCTATTACCCAATCACTAGTACTACAGAAGGTCAGGAGGCCTTGTTAGTCTCAATAATAATGAAGACAATCAACAGAAAATGGCTGCCAGAAACACAAACAAAACTTCCAGGCTACACAACAGGCTTCTATCAAGATTATGCCACCTGAGCAGAACACAGAAACCTCACTTTAAAAGCACAGAAAGAACACCCACAAAGAGAAAATCCAAGTCTCAGTATGAAAAAAACAGTTTACAATTTAGTAATTTAAATAAAAAGAGCAATTATAGTAATGCACACTATTACAGTTCCTAGCTGTAGCCACTAAATGAAAGTTTTAAACAGATCAAGGAGCAGACTTGAGAATGCTTTTAACAGACAAAAATGCACAGAAAAGTTCGGATAGAGCACTCACAAACAGACAATACAACTCTCAGTATGAAAAAGCAGTTTACAGTTAAGTAATGTTAAAACAGTTTAAAACAGTACATAAATGCAGTGAAATAATAAAAAAGCTTTATAATAGTGCAAAAATATAGTAGATCAACTGTATAGCACAATTATAAGCCTTTCAGAAGTGCAATTCAGTGAAATAAGTGTAAAAAATAACTTAGCCTGATCTTGGAATCTTAACGAATTTCCACTTATGCAATGCAATCCAGAGCCTGACAATACAAGCAGAACCTTTATAAGACACAGGGTTTATATAGCAGTAAGAATGGAAGAGTTGGAAGATCAGATTACTACTCAGCCCCTGCTATTACCCAATCACTTGTACTACAGAAGGTCAGGAGGCCTTGTTAGTCTCAATAATAATGAAGACAATCAACAGAAAATGGCTGCCAGAAACACAAACAAAACTTCCAGCCTACACAACAGGCCTCTATCAAGATTATGCCACCTGAGCAGAACACAGAAACCTCACTTTAAAAGCATAGAAAGAACACCCACAAAGAGAAAATCCAAGTCTCAGTATGAAAAAGCAGTTTACAATTTAGTAATTTAAATAAAAAGAGCAATTATAGTAATGCACAGTATTACAGTTCCTAGCTGTAGCCACTAAATGAAAGTTTTAAACAGATCAAGGAGAAGACTCGAGGATGCTTTTAATAGACAAAAATGCACAGAAATGTTCGGATAGAGCGCTCACAAACAGACAATACAACTCTCAGTATGAAAAAGCAGTTTACAGTTAAGTAATGTTAAAACAGTTTAAAACAGTACATAAATGCAGTGAAACAATAAAAAAAGCTTTATAACAGTGCAAAATATAGTAGATCAACTGTATAGCACAATTATAAGTGTTTCAGAAGTGCAATTCAGTGAAATAAGTGTAAGAAATAACTTAGCCTGCTCTTGGAATCTTAAGGAATTTCCACTTATGCAATGCAATCCAGAGCCTGACAATACAAGCAGAACCTTTATAAGACACAGGGTTTATATAGCAGTAAGAATGGAAGAGTTGGAAGATCAGATTACTACTCAGCCCCTGCTATTACCCAATCACTCATACTACAGAAGGTCAGGAGGCCTTGTTAGTCTCAATAATAATGAAGACAATCAACAGAAAATGGCTGCCAGAAACATAAACAAAACTTCCATCCTACACAACAGGCCTCTATCAAGATTATGCCACCTGAGCAGAACACAGAAACCTCACTTTAAAAGCATAGAAAGAACACCCACAAAGAGAAAATCCAAGTCTCAGTATGAAAAAGCAGTTTACAATTTAGTAATTTAAATAAAAAGAGCAATTATAGTAATGCACACTATTACAGTTCCTAGCTGTAGCCACTAAATGAAAGTTTTAAACAGATCAAGGAGCAGACTCGAGAATGCTTTTAACAGACAAAAATGCACAGAAAAGTTCGGATAGAGCGCTCACAAACAGACAATACAACTCTCAGTCTGAAAAAGTAGTTTACAGTTAAGTAATGTTAAAACAGTTTAAAACAGTACATAAATGCAGTGAAACAATAAAAAAAGCTTTATAGCAGTGCAAAATATAGTAGATCAACTGTATAGCACAATTATAAGAATTTCAGAAGTGCAATTCAGTGAAATAAGTGTAAGAAATAACTTAGCCTACTCTTGGAATCTTAAGGAATTTCCACTTATGCAATGCAATCCAGAGCCTGACAATACAAGCAGAACCTTTATAAGACACAGGGTTTATATAGCAGTAAGAATGGAAGAGTTGGAAGATCAGATTACTACTCAGCCCCTGCTATTACCCAATCACTCGTACTACAGAAGGTCAGGAGGCCTTGTTAGTCTCAATAATAATGAAGACAATCAACAGAAAATGGCTGCCAGAAACACAAACAAAACTTCCAGCCTACACAACAGGCCTCTATCAAGATTATGCCACCTGAGCAGAACACAGAAACCTCACTTTAAAAGCATAGAAAGAACACCCACAAAGAGAAAATCCAAGTCTCAGTATGAAAAAGCAGTTTACAATTTAGTAATTTAAATAAAAAGAGCAATTATAGTAATGCACACTATTACAGTTCCTAGCTGTAGCCACTAAATGAAAGTTTTAAACAGATCAAGGAGCAGACTCAAGAATGCTTTTAACAGACAAAAATGCACAGAAAAGTTCGGATAGAGCACTAACAAACAGACAATACAACTCTTAGTATGAAAAAGCAGTTTACAATTTAGTAATGTTAAACAGTTTAAAACAATACATAAATGCAGTGAAACAATAAAAAAAGCTTTATAACAGTGCAAAAATATAGTAGATCAACTGTATAGCACAATTATAAGTGTTTCAGAAGTGCAATTCAGTGAAATAAGTGTAAGAAATAACTTAGCCTGCTCTTGGAATCTTAAGGAATTTCCACTTATGCAATGCAATCCAGAGCCTGACAATACAAGCAGAACCTTTATAAGACACAGGGTTTATATAGCAGTAAGAATGGAAGAGTTGGAAGATCAGATTACTACTCAGCCCCTGCTATTACCCAATCACTCGTACTACAGAAGGTCAGGAGGCCTTGTTAGTCTCAATAATAATGAAGACAATCAACAGAAAATGGCTGCCAGAAACACAAACAAAACTTCCAGCCTACACAACAGGCCTCTATCAAGATTATGCCACCTGAGCAGAACACAGAAACCTCACTTTAAAAGCATTGAAAGAACACCCACAAAGAGAAAATCCAAGTCTCAGTATGAAAAAGCAGTTTACAATTTAGTAATTTAAATAAAAAGAGCAATTATAGTAATGCACACTATTACAGTTCCTAGCTGTAGCCACTAAATGAAAGTTTTAAACAGATCAAGGAGCAGACTCAAGAATGCTTTTAACAGACAAAAATGCACAGAAAAGTTCGGATAGAGCACTCACAAACAGACAATACAACTCTCAGTATGAAAAAGCAGTTTACAGTTAAGTAATGTTAAAACAGTTTAAAACAGTACATAAATGCAGTGAAACAATAAAAAAAGCTTTATAAGAGTGCAAAAATATAGTAGATCAACTGTATAGCACAATTATAAGTGTTTCAGAAGTGCAATTCAGTGAAATAAGTGTAAGAAATAACTTAGCCTGCTCTTGGAATCTTAAGGAATTTCCACTTATGCAATGCAATCCAGAGCCTGACAATACAAGCAGAACCTTTATAAGACACAGGGTTTATATAGCAGTAAGAATGGAAGAGTTGGAAGATCAGATTACTACTCAGCCCCTGCTATTACCCAATCACTTGTACTACAGAAGGTCAGGAGGCCTTGTTAGTCTCAATAATAATGAAGACAATCAACAGAAAATGGCTGCCAGAAACACAAACAAAACTTTCAGACTAGAAATCAGGCCTCTATCAATATTATGCCACCAGAGCAGAACACAGAAACCTCACTTTAAAAGCATAGAAAGAACACCCACAAAGAGAAAATCCAAGTCTCAGTATGAAAAAGCAGTTTACAATTTAGTAATTTAAATAAAAAGAGCAATTATAGTAATGCACACTATTACAGTTCCTAGCTGTAGCCACTAAATGAAAGTTTTAAACAGATCAAGGAGCAGACTAGAGCATGCTTTTAGCAGGCAAAAATGCACAGAAAAGTTTGGATAGAGCACTCACAAACAGGCAATACAACTGTCAGTATGAAATTGCAGTTTACAGTTAAGTAATGTTAAAACAGGTTAAAACAATACATAAATGCAGTGAAACAATAAAAAAAGCTTTATAACAGTGCAAAAATATAGTAGATCAACTGTATAGCACAATTATAAGTATTTCAAAAGTGCAATTCAGTGAAATATGTGTAAGAAATAACTTAGCCTGCTCTTGGAATCTTAATGAATTTCCACTTATGCAATGCAATCCAGAGCCTGACAATACATGCAGAACCTTTATAAGACACAGGGTTTATATAGCAGTAAGAATGGAAGAGTTGGAAGATCAGATTAATACTCCGCCCCTGCTAATACCCAATCACTCGTACTACAGAAGGTCAGGAGGCCTTGTTAGTCTCAATAACAATGAAGGCAATCAACAGAAGATGGCTGCCAGAAACACAAACAAAACTTCCAGCTTCCACAACAGGCCTCTATCAAGATTATGCCACCTGAGCAGAACACAGAAACCTCACTTTAAAAGCATAGAAAGAACACCCACAAAAAGAAAATCCAAGTCTCAGTATGAAAAAGCAATTTACAATTTAGTAATTTAAATAAACATAGCAATTATAGTAATGCACACCGTTACACTTCCTAGCTGTAGGCACTAAATGAAAGTTTTCAACAGATCAAGGAGCAGACTTGAGAATGCTTTTAACAGACAAAAATGCACAGAAAAGTTCAGATAGAGCACTCATAAACAGACAATACAACTCTCAGTATAAAAAAGCAGTTTACAGTTAAGTAATGTTAAAACAGTTTAAAACAGTACATAAATGCAGTGAAACCATAAAAAAGTGCTATAACAGTGCAAAAATATAGTAGATCAACTGTATAGCACCATTATAAGCATTTCAGAAGTGCAATTCAGTGAAATAAGTGTAAGAAATAACTTAGCCTGCTCTTGGAATCTGAAGGAATTTCCACTTATGCAATGCAATCCAGAGCCTGACAATACAAGCAGAACCTTAATAAAACACATGGATTATATAGCAGTAAGAAAGAAAGAGTTGGAAGATCAGATTACTACTCAGCCCCTGCTATTACCCAATCACTTGTACTACAGAAGGTGAGGAGGCCTTGTTAGTCAAAATAATAATAAAGACAATCAACAGAAAATAGCTGCCAGAAATACAAACAAAAGTTTCAGCCTACACAACAGGTCTCGATCAAGATTATGCCACCTGAGCAGAACACAGAAACCTCACTTTAAAAGCATAGAAAGAACACCCACAAAGAGAAAATCCAAGTCTCAGTATGAAAAAGCAGTTTACAATTTAGTAATTTAAATAAATAGAGCAATTACAGTAATGCACACTATTACAGTTCCTAGCCGTAGCCGCTAAATGAAAGTTTTAAACAGATCAAGGAGCAGACTCAAGAATGCTTTTAACAGACAAAAATGCACAGAAAAGTTCGGATAGAGCACTCACAAACAGGCAATACAACTCTCAGTATGATAAAGCAGTTTACAGTTAAGTAAAGTTAAAACAGTTTAAAACATTAAATAAATGCAGTGAAACAATAAAAAAAGCTTTATAACAGTGCAAAAATATAGTAGATCAACTGTATAGCACATTTATAAGCATTTCAGAAGTGCAATTCAGTGAAATAATTTTAAGAAATAACTTAGCCTTCTCTTGGAATCTTAAGGAATTTCCACTTATGCAATGCAATCCAGAGCCTGACAATACAAGCAGAACCTTTATAAGACACAGGGTTTATATAGCAGTAAGATTGGAAAAGTTGGAAGATCAGATTAATACTCAGACCCTGCTATTACCCAATCGCTCATACTACAGAAGGTCAGGAGGCCTTGTTAGTCTCAATAATAATGAAGACAAACAACAGAAGATGGCTGCCAGAAACACAAACAAAACTTCCAGCCTACACAACAGGCCTCTATCAAGATTATGCCACCTGAGCAGAACACAGAAACCTCACTTTAAAAGCATAGAAAGAACACCCACAAAGAGAAAATCCAAGTCTCAGTATGAAAAAGCAGTTTACAATTTAGTAATTTAAATAAAAAGAGCAATTACAGTAATGCACACTATTACAGTTCTTAGCTGTAGCCACTAAATGAAAGTTTTAAACAGATCAAGGAGCAGACTCAAGAATGCTTTTAATAGACAAAAATGCACAGAAAAGTTTGGATAGAGAACTCACAAACAGACAGTACAATTCTCAGCATGAACAAGCAGTTTACAGTTAAGTAATGGTAAAACAGTTTAAAACAGTACATAAATGCAGTGAAATAATAAAAAAAAGCTTTATAAGAGTGCAAAAATATAGTAGATCAACTGTATTGCACAATTATAAGCCTTTCAGAAGTACAATTCAGTGAAATAAGTGTAAGAAATAACTTAGCCTGCTCTTGGAATCTTAAGGAATTTCCACTTATGCAATGCAATCCAGAGCCTGACAATACAAGCAGAACCTTTATAAGACACAGGGTTTATATAGCAGTAAGAATGGAAGAGTTGGAAGATCAGATTACTACTCAGCCCCTGCTATTACCCAATCACTTGTACTACAGAAGGTCAGGAGGCCTTATTATTCTCAATAATAATGAAGACAATCAACAGAAAATGGCTGCCAGAAACACAAACAAAACTTCCAGCCTACAAAACAGGCCTCTATCAATATTATGCCACCTGAGCAGAACACAGAAACCTCACTTTAAAAGCTTAGCAAGAACACCCACAAAGAGAAAATCCAAGTCTCAGTATGAAAAAGCAGTTTACAATTTAGTAATTTAAATAAAAAGAGCAATTATAGTAATGCACACTATTACAGTTCCTAGCTGTAGCCACTAAATGAAAGTTTTAAACAGATCAAGGAGCAGACTCGAGAATGCTTTTAACAGGCAAAAATGCACAGAAAAGTTCGGATAGAGCTCTCACAAACAGACAATACAACTCTCAGTCTAAAAAAGCAGTTTACAGTTATGTAATGTTAAAACAATTTAAAACAGTAGATAAATGCAGCGAAACAATAAAAAAGCTTTATAACAGTGCAAAAATATAGTAGATCAACCGTATAGCACAATTATAAGCGTTTCAGAGGTGCAATTCAGATAAATAAGTGTAAGAAATAACTTAGCCTGCTCTTGGAATCTTAAGGAATTTCCACTTATGCAATGCAATCCAGAGCCTGACAATACAAACAAAGCCTGAACAACAAAGTCACCGAAGTTCAAAACTGAAAAACCATGTGTTGAATTCTCGAACTTGATTTAATTCACTTTCCTCAGCCTCTCCGCTTCACCTTCCGTTTGCCCTTTGGGCCATTCCGTTTGATGGAAAAGCTCTCCAGAACCATGTCCCAAAAAGTTGAAGGTGAAATAATCACATCAGAATTTCTGACTACCACATTATTACAACCAGCTCCAATGGTAAAAGTCTTCAACTCAGGAAGAAAATCAGTAGAATGCTCCTGGTATCTCTGAGAACCAACCTTTCTATCTGCTGAAACAGCGGAAGACAGCTTTTGGTTATTATCAAACAATTTGTCACCTTCTCTATCTTTTTTCATTTTTAGTGCACCCGTGCATTTTATATGGGATATTTTTGTATTTTTACAAGTATTCATTATATAGTTTTATGTATTTTGTAGTGTTTTGTATTTTGCCTGATTGTTTGTATGGGTGTATATACAGTAAGGGTATATACAGATTGTCTTCATATTGCACTGAAGCTCTGAAGGAGACCCAACTAACTGAATGAAAGCATTTAGCTTCATTTTTTTGTCCAGTTCATTGTGTTTATTTGCCATTTATATTGCTCTACCAGTTTTAGTGGTTCAGCCGTTTGCGCTGCCGGCATTCTTTTGCTTTTGTTTCTAGTTTCTTTAGTTTTCAACCATTTGGTTTAATTTTGTTTCTGTAACTGTCTTTCTGCCACTACTCAGCACATGTCTAGTTGTACCTTGCTGGGCTTTAGTATCTCACCTACTATTGTGCTCATTTTGCTAACCCATAGGATATTTGCCTGTTTGTCACTGTGTGTCATAGTTTTGACATTGTGTTCCCCTTTCCTGCTGCTTTGTTTGGTCAGCTATAGTATTTGAAATCCCCTAGTTTACATGTCCTACTTTTTATTCAAACAGGTATCATGTTATTGAAGCAAAATGATCACCAGTGGATCTAGTAAATCGACATACATCCTGGACCCCTGTGCACATCAAAACTTTGAGCCACAGGATGAACAAGTACATATATACAACCAGGGATGAGAGATTCAGACAGTACATGAAATACATTAGTGCAATGTATTCCATATGCTGTCTGAATGTCCTAGTTGGAGTATGTTGCACTATTTACTCAGTATCTTTTTTATGTTTGCAGTCTGATGAGAATTACTTCATACCTACACTGCACATTCATGTACCAAGTGGTAAAAGTGCTTTCTCCTCTCTCTTTCCCACTGATTTATTTTAAGCATTTTAATTAATTAATTAATTAATTAATTGAATTTAATTTATTCCATTCTTTGTTGACCGGGTCAATCCCTTTAGGCTGGTAACCCCTTCTCAGAGGAGACCTCATGTGGAAATTTGGCTAGGGAATCAGGGGACTCCCCTACTCTGTTTGATAGGCACAATGGGATCATTTACATCCACCTTAACTCATGCAGATGGGACCTCGATTTAATGTTTCTTCTGAAGAACAGCACACTCAGGAGTGCAACACCCCCCCCCCCCCAGCAGTATCATCAATCCAATCACCAGGAGTGGGAAAAGAGTCTATAACCTTCTGGCCTTCCAGCATCAAAGGCAATTGTACGACCACTTGTGCAGGTTATTATAGCAATAACCCACGCCTGGGTGTGGGTAATGCTGGATTTACCCACGGTTGGCGCGGTTTGGTTCCGAGGGCGAAGCCCGAGGGACCAAACAAAGACAACCGTGGGTAAATTCAGCATTACCCACACCCAGAAGTGGGTTATTGTTATTATACCATGGTGTTAGTTTGTTTTGTATTATATTTGTATTGTTTTTATTTAGGTTTTTGTTAGCTTTTTTTTGTATTCTTCCACTTTTTGTGAGATAAAATAGTCCACACTTTCAGTTTGTTTTTATTGTTTATTTCTGTTTTAATTTAAATACATGTTATTTTTTAATTTTTCAGGAAATGTTAGGAAATAATTATATTAGTAAATATAGTTGTAAAGCTTTTGGTATGTCTTCACAGTTTTAAAGCTTTTGGTATGTCTTCTTGTTGTAGTTTATTTTATATTTCTGTATTGGTTCTGTCTTGATGGTTGTCTATGTTCATATGTTGGCTTAAGTTCTTCTTAGTGTAGTATCTGTAATGAGAAATTGTGTTTATAGTTAATTTTATGTTTATATATTGCATTGTATCTATCTATCTATATATATATATATATATATATATATATATATATATATATATATATAGATATATATATATATATATATATATATGTGGTTTTAGTATAAATTTAGAGTTTACTTACTTATTTTGTTGGGTTTCTATTTTGTAGATGTTTATTGTTCCATAGTTTATAATCTGTTGTTTGTCTTGTGGTTTTTCTGGTTCATTTTCCAGGTATGGAAGTTCTGTGTTATGGACTTTCATTTTTTTTTCTTGGTCCGTTGTCTGTTGTGTTATTGATATTGTCTTCATGTATTGGCTTTTTTGGTGTTTCTTGTGTTCCAGATATTATTTTTCCCCATGTTTTAAATTCATCTACTGAAGGTTGATAATACGATCTTAGTGATGCTTCACTTTTATGTCCTGTGACAGTCATTATTTGTCTTGCTTCCATACCTGATTGTGACAGTAATGTTACTGCTGTTGCTTTTAAGGAGTGGTTTGTGTATCTCTTTGATAGGTTTGCTTGTTTGCAGATTTGTGGTAACATGTTTGCAAGATAGTTTTTTTTCCATTGGTTGTGTTGTGTACCATGTATCCATTTTGTCAAGTACATGTTGTGGATATTTTTTTGGGTGGAGGAACAGTTGTTTTGTATTAGGTGGCCTTTTTTGTAAGTATTTTTTGAAACTTTTTACAGGACATGAAGGGTCTGTGCGGTTTTCGAACATGAATCCTCTTAGTAAATGTTTTGTAACATCATAATGTTTTTTGTGGTTTTTTGTATGTTCGTTGACATTTTTTGTTACATATTCTGTGCCATCTCTATATTTGTTTATTGTAAAACTGTCTTCTGTGAGGTATTGTACTCCTTCATTCCCACGTTGTGCGAAGTGTAGCTGTATATCAAACCATACTTTTCTTACTAGTCCATCTGCTGTGTTTGGGGAAAGTACTTGGCTGTTTCTCAGTTGTGTTATTTCTTGCATTGTGAGTGGCTGGTGGTGTTCTGCTGTATCTTTTCCTTGTCTTCTGTAATTTTTAATTACTAACTTAAATACGTTATTTGCATTTGTTAGAGCTATATCTGTTATGATGTTAATCTTTCTATTGAATGGTGGGTTGTTTATATATCTGTTTAGTCCTCCACGTAAGGATACAAATGCACTTATTACGTATTCTTGTCCTTTTGTGTTTTGTACTGTAGCAAAGAATTCTCTAAGTATTTTGTTTAATTTTTCTGGTGTAATAGTGTGGAAGTCTATGTTGTAGTGTTTTTGTTTTTTCCAGTTTTGAAATATGTTTATAGCCCACTGTGTTTGTTTTCTTGTACTTAATTCTTCTTTTTCTAATTCTAGTGTTTCTATTTCTTTAATAGTTTTTTCTGCATGTCTTTTATGTTTCTGAGTGGAATAGGGTTTTAATGTTTACCTTTCTGAAGAGTATGGCTTGTCACACTGTTGTCTTCTATAAGGGCCTCGTTATGCTGTAGTAATTCCTGTTCTTGTGGTTGGAGAATTTTCTTGCTTGTTGATGGTTTCATTGTGGTTTGTGGTATGTTCTTAAATATTTCTTCTATTTCACTGTCACTTATTACTTCAAAGTTTATTTCCATTTTTTTTTATTATTTTCTATCTATGGTGTCTCTTGTTTGGGTGTTTCTTCCTGTCTGAGTTTGTAGTCTTTGTGTTTAACAGGGCTCGTGCAGGTTTTTGAAGGGATGTAATCAAAAGGGTAGGTGGTGCTTGTTATAGAGTAGTTTAAGCAGTGTAGAAGTTTATAACTTGTAGGTAGTTATGGGTATGTTGAAATGTGGTGTAGTGTTAATTTGTATAAATTTTTTTAAAATATGTACTTTTAGTAATTGGTCACTAGATGGTGGTGTTGTATGCGGTTTTAGAAGATGTATGCTGATGTGGAGGTTTGGTATGGTGTGTGTTTTCACTTTGAGGATGTGTGGTGTGTTTTTAGAATGTATACTTTTGGATTTGTGTGTGTATATGTATTGTAGGGAATATAGGTGAGTGAATGGTTTTATTAGAATGCTTCGTTTTGTTGTGTTATAACTGGTGGTTATGTAGTGTGTGTGTGGTGTATTTGCGACTGAATGAGTTTTTATTTTGTTTGTGTTCGAGGTGAGGGAATGAGGAATATAATATGGGAAATGGTTAATTTTTTGTGTTTTAATTGAATTGTTGTGTGTTTTTTGCTTTTACGTTTATTGTAGTGTACTGTTTACTTGCTGTCGCCGCAGCACGATATTTAGCGACCGGACTTGTTTCCTTGTTTATGGTACGATTTAGTATGTGCACGCTGGTTGGATTAGCCAATCAGCATGCACGTTTATCAAGTTTTGGATCATCGCATGGTATAATACCACAGAACAAGACTAGTGCTGGTTCTTAGACACTATATTGGAAGAAAACATTCCAGGATATATACTTTTATTTTGCAACACTATTTTTTTGTTTTGTAAGAAAATGCTATGACTAACACTGTACATTTGTATATTATTTTCAATCTGCAAAAGTGAGAAGTAAAATCAATATAATGACTCTGGTTTTCAAGCTTTAAAAGTTGTCTTCAAATTAAACACAATAATGAATATTTATTATGATAACTTTGATATAAACAATTTAACTTGACTCAAAATATTAACAAGCAGAACAATGCATGGCACACTGTATAAACTATTTGTAAATCATATAAAGAAGAATTTAAAACTATTTTTGTA
>NC_056741.1:1709978139-1709980639 GCF_019279795.1 Protopterus annectens | reverse complement strand
CCACTGTTTGTTATGTCACACAAACTTAATTTCAGCCCAAGCAACTAAATATGTTTCGTTCACTTCTGCTGGTTTTAAAATGTTCAAGATTATGAGTATTCAGTTCTGTGAACCTTTTTCTTATATAATATAACATATAGATATATATATATATATATATATATATACTTTGAATTATTGAAGAACAAAAATATTGACTGAGTAGACACCAATCCAAAAGGATCGAAACACAAAACATTAAAAAAAAATCCAACTTCGTGCTACTCAAGTCAGAAGTGAGAAACTTCATGAAATTCATGCAGACGGGAACTGAAAGTTCGACTGCCAAATCCTACACTAAAGCACTGTATGATCACATCCACTCATGCATGAATCCTGCCATCCCAAATAGAACCAAGAAGGTCTCCTCCAAAAAAGGAAGCCAATCTGGTGGCCCCCTGTCATAAACAAAATATGCAACAGAAGAAAAAAACTGTTGCAGAAAAGAGGAAATTCCAGGATGCAAAAAACTCTCTTACCAGTCTCAGTAAGAAGCTGAGATCCCTCGTAAAATCCTCCAAAGCTAGTTACGAAAATAAAATTGCCAAAGATTCCAAAGACAACCACAAGGCATTCTATAGCTATGTCAAGAATCTAAATGGCAATGCTCAGATCTGCTCTGAACTACAACAGAATGGCATTAAATATTCTGATCCCAAGGACATTGCCAAAATCCTGGCAGATTGATTCAGTGCCAACTTCACCCCCCTGTCACCCCCTAAAGGGCCCATCTCAATACCGAAAGATTGCCAAATTCTGGTAATCAAGGCCACATAGGTAAAAAACGCACTCTCCAAAGCTAAGAATACAGTATCCATGGGACCAGACAACATCCTGGACTGTGTACTACATGAACTACAAAATTAACTGGCACCTCATCTAAGTGTCATGTTTAATCATAGCCTCACCTCAGGCTTCATGCCCACTGAGTGGCGTACAGCTACAGTTATCCCACTCCACAAGGGGGGATCCACCTTGGATCCTGGGAACTACCGTTCCATCAGTCTGAGGAGCCTGATCTGCAAGGCCATGGAATGTATTATCCTAGAACTTATGAACAAAGACATTGTCAACCTTCAAACCACCCAGTTTGGGTTTGTGAAGGGCCAATCGTGTCTCCTGAACCTGACTGACTTCTTCGAATCAGTCTCCAAAGCTTTGGACAAGGATAAGGCAGTCCACACAGCCTATCTGAACCTCACCAAGGCCTTCAACACCATCCCCCACTCTGGAATCATAGATAAACTTACTAAGCTGGGCATAAATCCCTATGTCACTCGATGGGTTGCAAACTGGCTTACTGACAGAACCCACACTGTAAAAGTAGCCAAGTCCAAATCTATCTCCAGACAAGTGACAAGTGGAGTACCTCAGGGTTCAGTCCTGGGACCGTTTTTGTTTGGCATCTACTTCTCTGAAGTACAGGCCAACACTAAGGGACTCTGGCTAATAAAGTTCGCAGATGACTGCAAACTGAATCACCAAATGATGTGAATAGTCTACAAAAGGGCCTTACAGAAACAGATGCTTGGTGCCAGAGCCATGGGCTCAAGCTCAATGCCAAGAAGTGTATAGTTATCCCCTTTGGGAAAAACTATGTACCCGTGAATTGCCACACAGGTGGCAGTACACTAAACACCAAAAGTGTGATAAGAGACTTAGGGACACAGGTGGACAGTGGTCTCACCTTCGATAACTACATCGCCGCAACAGTCAGGAAATCCTTCTATGTGGCACACCTCATCACTAAGGGCTTTTCATCCAGAAAAAAAGGAGGTCATAGTCCCACTGTACTCATCCCTCATTAGACCCATCAAAGAGTACAACACCCTGTTTGGTATGCACCTCACAAGACATCTGCAACAACTGGAAAGGCCACAGAAACACCTCACTAAAAGAATCACAGGCATAAAGCAGATGCCCTATGCTGACCAACAAAAACAACCTCCAGCTATACTCTGTCCCATAATGTCTACTCAAAGGTGATCTCTGCTTAACATACAAGGCCATGTCAAACCCAGAGCTGTTGGACATGCTACACTTAAATAAATCCCAATTCATCAGAGCCACACGCTCCAGGGACCTAACCCCTGTCATCATAATGAACAAAACATGCTGGAGGGATAGGTTCCTGACCCAGAGGCTCCCCATATTCTGGAAAAGACTGCCCATACATGTCAAGCAGAGCACCTCCTTGGCTCTCTTCAAGAGGAACCTTGAAACCTTGATGATTGGATGGGAGATAGGAAATTAACCCCGGGGATCACGTCAGTCGCCCTGCTAGACAGGGGTCCAGGGAAGTATATATTGTGGGAAGAAATAGCAAGGAGATGTTATGGCTAGGCTTGTAAAGGCCATAGGGCCGATAGCCTAGTACCAACCTATGAACCTATGTTTCTAGCGGGGTCAAGCCCGCCCAATAATTATACATACCAACACCAAAATAGCTCAACTGTGGATA